>NC_056729.1:1131454531-1131732031 GCF_019279795.1 Protopterus annectens
AAGGAAAAAAAAAAAATTTTTTCCCTTTGCCCAAGTCTCAAAAAAAAAAAAAAAAAAACCCACCCAAAAAAACCCCAAAAAAATCCCCAAAAAAAAAACCCAGCAGATAGGGGAAAACCATATAATAATATATTGTATCACATCAGTAAAAAAAAAGAAAAATTAAAAAAAAAAAAAAAAAAAAAAATTTTTTTTATTTAAAAAAAAAAAAAAAGGTAAAAAAAAAAGGGTTAAAAAACCCTTAAAAAAGGGGCCCCCCACAAGCCCACAGCAGAAAAGAGGACAAAGTCAGTCCAAAATGGATTTCTGCAAGTAAGGTGTCTGTAAAGTCTCAAAATACCCACACAATCCAAAAAAACAACCAGCAAGTAGGGGAAAGCCATATAATAATACATTGTATCACATCATTCAAGACATCCATATTCAAAAGTAACAAGGGTTAAAACCCTTCAGCTCCACAAGCCCACAGCAGAAAAGAGGAGAAAGCCAGTACAAAATGGATTCCTGCAAGTAAGATGTCTGCAACGTCTCACAATACCCACACAATCGAAAAAAAAAAACAACCAGCAGATAGTGGAAGCCATATAATAATATAATGTATCACATCAGTCAAGACATCAATATATAAGTGTAACGAGGGTTAAAACCCTTTAGGGCCACAAGCCCCCAGCGGAAAAGAGGAGAAGGCCAGTCCAAAATGGATTCATGCAAGTAAGGCGGCTGCAAGGTCTCAAAATACCCACACAATCCCAAAAAACAATCAGCAGATAGTGGAAGCCATATAATAATATATTGTATCACATCAGTCAGGACATCAATATACAAAAGTAACAAGGGTTAAAACCCTTCAGTTTTAAAATCACACAGCAGAAATGCGGAGAAAGCCAGTCCAAAATGGAGTTCTGCAATTAAGTCATCTGCAATGTCTCAAAATACCCACAAAATCCAAAAATCACAACCAGCAGATAGTGTACCCCATAGGATATTATATTGTATCACATCCATCAAGACATCGATATACAAAAGTAAAAGGGGTTAAATCCCTTCAGCTCCACAAGCCCAGAGCAGAAAAGAGGAGAAAGCCAGTCCAAAATGGATTCCTGCATGTAAGGCCTCTGCCAGGTCTCAAAATACCCGCACAATCCAAAAAAAACAACCAGCAGATAGTAAAAGCCATATAATATATTGCATCACATCAGTCAAGACATTTATATACAAAAGTTACAAGGGTTAAAACCCTTCAGCTCCAGAAACCTACAGCAGAAACGTGGGGAAAGCTAGTCCAGAATGGATTCCTGCAAGTAAGGTATCTGCAAGGTCACAAAATACCCCCACAATCCAAAAACAAAACAGCAGATAGTGGAACCCATATAATAATATATAGTATCACATCAGTCAAGACATCAATATACAAAAGAAACAAGGGCTAAAACCTTTCAGCTTCACAAGTCCACAACAGAAAAGATGAGAAAGTTAGTCCAAAATGGATTCCTGCAACTAAGGCATCTGTAAGGTCTAAAAATACCCACATGATCCAAAAAAACAACTAGCAGGTAGTGGAAGCCATATAATAATATATTGTATCCCATCAGTCAATACATCAATATACAAAATTAACAAGGGATAAAACCCTTCAGCTCCAAAAGCCCAAAGCAAAAAAGAGGAGAAAGCCAGTCCAAAATGGATTCCTGCAAGTAAGGCATCTGCAAGGTCACAAAATACCCACACAATCCAAAAAAGACAACCAGCAGATAGGGGAAGCCATATAATAATATATTGTATCACATCAGTCAAGACATCCATATACAAAAGTAACAAGGGTTAAAACCCTTTAGCTCCACAAGCCCTCAGCACATAAGAGGAGAAAGACAGTCCAAAATGAATTCCTGCAAGTAAGGCAGCTGGAACATCTCAAAATAATCACACAATCCAAAAAAACAACAAGCAGATATTGGAAGCCGTATAATAATATACTGCAACACATCAGTCAAACATCAATATACAAAAGTAACAAGGGTTAAAACCATACAGCTCCACAAGACATCAGCAGAAAAGAGGAGAAAACCAGTCCAAAATTGATTCCTGCAAGTAAGGAATCTGGAAGGTCTCAAAATACCCACACAATCCAAAAAAACAACCAGCAGATAGTGGAAGCCATATAATAATATATTGTATCACATCAGTCAAGACATCAATATAAAAAAAGTAACAAGGGTTAAAACCCTATATCTCCACAAGCCCAGAATAGAAAAGAGGAGAAAGCCAGTCCAAAATGGATTCCTGCAAGTAAGGCGTCTGCAACTTCTCAAAATACCCACACAATACAAAAAAACAACCAGCAGATAGTGGAAGCCATATAATAATATATTGAATCACATCAGTCAAGACATCAATAAACAAAAGTAACAAGGGTTAAAACTCAGCTGCTCTGCAAGCCCCCAGCTGAAAAAAGGAGAAAGTCAGTCCAAAATGGATTCCTGCAAGTAATCATCTAGAAGTCTCAAAATACCCACACAATCCAAAATAACAACCAGCAGATAGTGGAAGTCTTATAATAATATATTATATCACATCAGTCAAGACATCCATATACAAAAGTAACAAGGGTTAAAACCCTTCACTTCACAAGCCCACAGTAGAAAAGAGGAGAAAGCCAGTCCAAAATGGATTCCTGAAGTTAGACGTCTGCAAGGTCTCAGAATACCCACACAATCCAAAAATGCAAACAGCAGATAGTTAAAGCCATATAATAATATATTGTACCACATCAGTCAAGATATCAATAAAGAAAAGTAACAATTGTTAAAACCCTTCGGCTCCACAAGCCCGCAGCAGAAAAGAGGAGAAAGCCAGTCCAAAATGGATTCCTGCAAGTAAGGCCTCTGCCAGGTCTCAAAATACCCACACAATCCACAAATACAACCATCAGATAGTAAAAGCCATATAGTAATATATTGCATCACATAAGTCAAGACATTTATATACAAAAGTAACAAGGGTTAAAACCCTACAGCTCCACAAACCTAGAGCAGAAAAGTGGAGAAAGCCAGCCCAAAATGGTTTCCTGCAAGTAAGGTGTTTGCAAGGTCTCAAAATATCCACACAATCCAAACAAACAACCAGCAGATAGTGGAAGCCGTATACTAATAATTTCTAAAACATCAGTCAAGAAATAAATATACAAAAGTAACAAGGATTAAATCCCTTCAGCTCCACAAGCCCACAGCAGAAAAGAGGAGAAAGCTAGTCCAAAATGGATTCTTGAATGTAAAGAATCTGCAAAGTCTCAAAATACCCACACAATCCAAAAAAAAAAGCAGATAGGGGAACCCATATAATAATATATTGTATCACATCAGTCAAGACATCCATATACAAAAGTAACAAGGGTTAAAACCCTTCAGCTCCACAAGCCCTCAGCAGAAAAGAGGAGAAAGCCAGTCCAAAATGGATTCCTGCAAGTAAGGCAGCTGGAACATCTCAAAATAATCACACAATCCAAAAAAACAACCAGCAGATAGTGGAAGCCGTATAATAATATACTGCAACACATCAGTCAAACATCAATATACAAAAGTAACAAGGGTTAAAACCCTACAGCTCCACAAGACATACACAGAAAAGAGGAGAACGCCAGTCCAAAATTGATTCCTGCAAGTAAGGAATCTGGAAGGTCTCAAAATACCCACACAATCCAAAAAAACAACCAGCAGATAGTGGAAGCCATATAATAATATATTGTATCACATCAGTCAAGACATCAATATAAAAAAGTAACAAGGGTTAAAACCCTATATCTCCACAAGCCCAGAATATGAAAGAGGAGAAAGCCAGTCCAAAATGGATTCCTGCAAGTAAGACGTCTGCAACTTCTCAAAATACCCAAACAATACAAAAAAACAACCAGCAGATAGTGGAAGCGATATAATATCATATTGAATCACATCAGTCAAGACATCAATATACAAAAGTAACAAGGGTTAAAACACAGCTGCTCTGCAAGCCCCCAGCAGAAAAAAGGAGAAAGTCAGTCCAAAATGGATTCCTGCAAGTAATCGTCTAGAAGTCTCAAAATACCCACACAATCCAAAATAACAACCAGCAGATAGTGGAAGTCATATAATAATATATTATATCACATCAGTCAAGACATCCATATACAAAAGTAACAAAGGTTAAAACCCTTCAGCTCCAAAAGCCCAAAGCAGAAAAGAGGAGAAAGCCAGTCCAAAATGGATTCCTGCAAGTAAGGCATCTGCAAGGTCACAAAATACCGACGCAATTCAAAAAAAAAAACAACCAACAGATAGTGGAAGCCATATAATAATATATTCTATCACATCAACCAAGACATTAATATACAACAGAAATAAGGGTTAAAACCCTTCAGTTCCACAAGCCCGCAAAAGAAAAGTGAAGAAAGCCAGTCCAAAATGGATTCCTGCAAGAAGGCATCTTCAAGGTCTCAAAATACCCACACAATCTAAAAAAATAAAACAACCAGCAGGTAGTGGAAGCCATATAATAGTATATTGTATCACATCAGTCAAAACATCAATATACAAAAGTAACATGGGTTAAAATCCTTCAGCTAAACAAGCACACAGCAGAAAAGAGGAGAAAGCCAGTCCAAAATGGATTCCTGCAAGTAAGCCATCTGCAAGGTCTCAAAATAAACACACAATCCAAAAAAAAAAAAAAAACAGCAGATAGGGGAAGTCATATAATAATATATTGTATCACATCAGTCAAGACATCAATATATAAGTGTAACAAGGGTTTAAACCCTTCAGTGCCACAAGTCTACAGCAGAAAAGAGGAGAAGGCCAGTCCAAAATGGATTCATGCAAGTAAGGCATCTGCAAGGTCTCAAAATGCCCACACACACCCAAAAAACAACCAGCAGATAGTGGAAACCATATAATAATATATTGTATCACATCAGTCAGGACATCAATATAGAAAAGTAACAAGGGATAAAACCCTTCAGTTTTACAAGCACACAGCAGAAATGAGGAGAAAGCCAGTCCAAAGTGGAGTTCTGCAATGAAGTCATCTGCAATGTCTCAAAATACCCACAAGATCCAAAAAACACAACCAGCAGATAGTGCACCCCATAGAATAATATATTGTATCACATCAGTCAAGACATCTATATACAAAAGTAAAAGGGGTTAAATCCCTTCAGCCCCACAAGCCCACAGCAGAAAAGAGGACAAAGTCAGTCCAAAATGGATTCCTGCAAGTAAGGCATCTGTAAGGTCTCAAAATACCCACACAATCCAAAAAAACAACCAGCAGATAGGGAAAGCCATATAATAATACATTGTATCACATCATTCAAGACATCCATATTCAAAAGTAACAAGGGTTAAAACCCTTCAGCTCCACAAGCCCACAGCAGAAAAGAGGAGAAAGCCAGTCCAAAATAGATTCCTGCAAGTAAGATGTCTGCAACGTCTCACAATACCCACACAATCGAAACCCCCCCCCAAAAAAAACAACCAGCAGATAGTGGAAGCCATATAATAATATAATGTATCACATCAGTCAAGACATCAATATATAAGTGTAACGAGGGTTAAAACCCTTTAGGGCCACAATCCCCCAGCAGAAAAGAGGAGAAGGCCAGTCCAAAATGGATTCATGCAAGTAAGGCATCTGCAAGGTCTCAAAATACCCACACAATCCCAAAAAACAATCAGCAGATAGTGGAAGCCATATAATAATATATTGTATCACATCAGTCAGGACATCAATATACAAAAGTAACAAGGGTTAAAACCCTTCATTTTTAAAATCACACAGCAGAAATGCGGAGAAAGCCAGTCCAAAATGGAGTTCTGCAATTAAGTCATCTGCAATGTCTCAAAATACCCACAAAATCCAAAAATCACAACCAGCAGATAGTGTACCCCATAGAATATTATATTGTAACACATCCATCAAGACATCGATATACAAAAGTAAAAGGGGTTAAATCCCTTCAGCTCCACAAGCCCAGAGCAGAAAAGAGGAGAAAGCCAGTCCAAAATGGATTCCTGCATGTAAGGCCTCTGCCAGGTCTCAAAATACCCGCACAATCCAAAAAAAAAACAACCAGCAGATAGTAAAAGCCATATAATAATATATTGCATCACATCAGTCAAGACATTTATATACAAAAGTAACAAGGGTTAAAACCCTTCAGCTCCAGAAACCTACAGCAGAAAAGTGGAGAAAGCTAGTCCAAAATGGATTCCTGCAAGTAAGGCATCTGCAAGGTCTCAAAATACCCACACAATCCAAAAAAACAACCAGCAGATTGTGGAAGCCATATAATAATATATAGTATCACATCAGTCAAGACATCAATATACAAAAGTAACAAGGGCTAAAACCTTTCAGCTTCACAAGTCCACAACAGAAAAGATGAGAAAGTTAGTCCAAAATGGATTCCTGCAACTAAGGCATCTGTAAGGTCTCAAAATACCAACATGATCCAAAAAAACAACTAGCAGGTAGTGGAAGTCATATAATAATATATTGTATCCCATCAGGCAATACATCAATATACAAAATTAACAAGGGATAAACCCTTCAGCTCCAAAAGCCCAAAGCAAAAAAGAGGAGAAAGCCAGTCCAAAATGGATTCCTGCAAGTAAGGCATCTGCAAGGTCACAAAATACCCACACAATCCAAAAAAGACAACCAGCAGATAGGGGAAGCCATATAATAATACATTGTATCACATCATTCAAGACATCCATATTCAAAAGTAACATGGGTTAAAACCCTACAGCTCCACAAGCCCAGAGCAGAAAAGTGGAGAAAGCCAGCCCAAAATGGATTCCTGCAAGTAAGGTGTCTGCAAGGTCTCAAAATACCCACACAAACCAAACAAACAACCAGCAGATAGTGGAAGCCGTATAATAATAATTTCTAAAACATCAGTCAAGAAATAAATATACAAAAGTAACAAGGATTAAACCCCTTCAACTCCACAAGCCCACAGCAGAAAAGAGGAGAAAGCTAGTCCAAAATGGATTCTTGCATGTAAAGAATCTGCAAAGTCTCAAAATACCCACACAATCCAAAAAAAAAAACAGCAGATAGTGGAACCCATATAATAATATATTGTATCACATCAGTCAAGACATCCATATACAAAAGTAACAAGGGTTAAAACCCTTCAGCTCCACAAGCCCTCAGCAGATAAGAGGAGAAAGCCAGTCCAAAATGGATTCCTGCAAGTAAGGCAGCTGGAACATCTCAAAATAATCACACAATCCAAAAAAACAACCAGCAGATAGTGGAAGCCGTATAATAATATACTGCAACACATCAGTCAAACATCAATATACAAAAGTAACAAGGGTTAAAACCATACAGCTCCACAAGACATCAGCAGAAAAGAGGAGAAAGCCAGTCCAAAATTGATTCCTGCAAGTAAGGAATCTGGCAGGTCTCAAAATACCCACACAATCCAAAAAAACAACCAGCAGATAGTGGCAGCCATATAATAATATATTGTATCACATCAGTCAAGACATCAATATAAAAAAGTAACAAGGGTTAAAACCCTATATCTCCACAAGCCCAGAATAGAAAAGAGGAGAAAGCCAGTCCAAAATGGATTCCTGCAAGTAAGGCGTCTGCAACTTCTCAAAATACCCACACAATACAAAAAAACAACCAGCAGATAGTGGAAGCCATATAATAATATATTGAATCACATCAGTCAAGACATCAATATACAAAAGTAACAAGGGTTAAAACACAGCTGCTCTGCAAGCCCCCAGCCGAAAAAAGGAGAAAGTCAATCCAAAATGGATTCCTGCAAGTAATCATCTAGAAGTCTCAAAATACCCACACAATCCAAAATAACAACCAGCAGATAGTGGAAGTCATATAATAATATATTATATCACATCAGTCAAGACATCCATATACAAAAGTAACAAGGGTTAAAACCCTTCACTTCACAAGCCCACAGTAGAAAAGAGGAGAAAGCCAGTCCAAAATGGATTCCTGCAAGTAAGGCCTCTGCCAGTCTCAAAATACCTACACAATCCACAAATACAACCAGCAGATAGTAAAAGCCATATAGTAATATATTGCATCGAATAAGTCAAGACATTTATATACAAAAGTAACAAGGGTTAAAACCCTACAGCTCCACAAGCCCAGTGCAGAAAAGTGGAGAAAGCCAGCCCAAAATGGTTTCCTGCAAGTAAGGTGTTTGCAAGGTCTCAAAAAACCCACACAATCCAAACAAACAACCAGCAGATAGTGGAAGCCGTATAATAATAATTTCTAAAACATCAGTCAAGAAATAAATATACAAAAGTAACAAGGATTAAACCACTTCAGCTCCACAAGCCCACAGCAGAAAAGAGGAGAAAGCTAGTCCAAAATGGATTTTTGCATGTAAAGAATCTGCAAACTCTCAAAATACCCACACAATCCAAAAAAAAAAAACAGCAGATAGGGGAGCCCATATAATAATATATTGTATCACATCAGTCAAGACATCCATATACAAGAGTAACAAGGGTTAAAACCCTTCAGCTCCACAAGCCCTCAGCAGAAAAGAGGAGAAAGCCAGTCCAAAATGGATTCCTGCAAGTAAGGCAGCTGGAACATCTCAAAATAATCACAAAATCCAAAAAAACAACCAGCAGATAGTGGAAGCCGTATAATAATATACTGCAACACATCAGTCAAACATCAATATACAAAAGTAACAAGGGTTAAAACCCTACAGCTCCACAAGACATACACAGAAAAGAATAGAAAGCCAGTCCAAAATTGATTCCTGCAAGTAAGAAATCTGTAAGGTCTCAAAATACCCACACAATCCAAAAAAACAACCAGCAGATAGTGGAAGTCATATAATAATATATTATATCACATCAGTCAAGACATCCATATACAAAAGTAACAAAGGTTAAAACCCTTCAGCTCCAAAAGCCCAAAGCAGAAAAGAGGAGAAAGCCAGTCCAAAATGGATTCCTGCAAAACAGGCATCTGCAAGGTCACAAAATACCCACGCAATTCAAAAAAAAAAAAAAAAAAACAACCAACAGATAGTGGAAGCCATATAATAATATATTGTATCACATCAGCCAAGACATTAATATACAACAGAAATAAGGGTTAAAACCCTTCAGTTCCACAAGCCTGCAAAAAAAGTGAAGAAAGCCAGTCCAAAATGGATTCCTGCAAGAAGGCATCTTCAAGGTCTCAAAATACACACACAATCTAAAAAAATAAAACAACCAGCAGGTAGTGGAAGCCAAATAATAGTGTATTGTATCACATCAGACAAAACATCAATATACAAAAGTAACATGGGTTAAAATCCTTCAGCTAAACAAGAACACAGCAGAAAAGAGGAGAAAGCCAGTCCAAATGGATTCCTGCAAGTAAGCCATCTGCAAGGTCTCACAATAAACACACAATCCAAAAAAAAAAAAAAAACAGCAGATAGGGGAAGTCATATAATAATATATTGTATCACATCAGTCAGGACATCAATATACAAAAGTAACAAGGGTAAAAACCCTTCAGTTTTACAAGCACACAGCAGAAATGAGGAGAAAGCCAGTCCAAAGTGGAGTTCTGCAATGAAGTCATCTGCAATGTCTCAAAATACCCACAAGATCCAAAAAACACAACCAGCAGATAGTGCAGCCCATAGAATAATATATTGTATCACATCAGTCAAGACATCTATATACAAAAGTAAAAGAGGTTAAATCCCTTCAGCCCCACAAGCCCACAGCAGAAAAGAGGACAAAGTCAGTCCAAAATGAATACCCACACAATCCAAAAAAACAACCAGCAGGTAGGGGAAAGCCATATAATAATACATTGTATCACATCATTCAAGACATCCATATTCAAAAGTAACAAGGGTTAAAACCCTTCAGCTCCACAAGCCCACAGCAGAAAAGAGGAGAAAGCCAGTACAAAATGGATTCCTGCAAGTAAGATGTCTGCAACGTCTCACAATACCCACACAATCGAAAAAAAAAAAACAACCAGCAGATAGTGGAAGCCATATAATAATATAATGTATCACATCAGTCAAGACATCAATATATAAGTGTAACGAGGGTTAAAACCCTTTAGGGCCACAAGCCCCCAGCAGAAAAGAGGAGAAGGCCAGTCCAAAATGGATTCATGCAAGTAAGGCGGCTGCAAGGTCTCAAAATACCCACACAATCCCAAAAAACAACCAGCAGATAGGAAAAGCCATATAATAATATATTGCATCACATCACTCATGACATTTATATACAAAAGTAACAAGGGTTAAAATCCTTCAGCTCCAGAAGCCTACAGCAGAAAAGAGGAGAAAACTAGTCCAAAATGGATTCCTGCAAGTAAGGCATCTGCAAGGTTTCAAAATACCCACACAATCCAAAAAAAACAACCAGCAGATTGTGGAAGCCATATAAGAATATATCAATATAACAAAAACAAGGGTTAAATCCTTCAGCTCAGAAGCCTACAGCAGAAAAGAGGAGAAAGCTAGTCCAAAATGGATTCCTGCAAAGTAAGGCAAGCAGATTGTGGAAGCCATATAAGAATATATTGTATCCCATCAGTCAATACATCAATATACAAAAGTAACAAGGGATAAAACCTTTCAGCTCCACAAGCCCAAAGCAGAAATGAGAAGAAAGCCAGTCCAAAATGAATTCCTGCAAGTAAGACATCTGCAAGGTCACAAAATAAACACAATATCCAAAAAAAAAAAAAACAACCAGCAGATAGGGAAAGCCATATAATAATACATTGTATCACATCATTCAAGACATCCATATTCAAAAGTAACAAGGGTTAAAACCCTTCAGCTCCACAAACCCACAGCTGAAAAGAGAAAGCCAGTCCAAAATGGATTCCTGCAAAGTAAGATGTCTGCAACGTCTCACAATACCCACACAATCAAAAAAAAAAAAAAAAAACAACCAGCAGATAGTGAAAGCCATATAATAATATAATGTATCACATCAGTCAAGACATCAATATATAAGTTTAACGTGGGTTAAAACCCTTCAGCGCCACAAGCCCGTAGCAGAAATGAGGAGAAGGTCAGTCCAAAATTGATTCATGCAAGTAAGGCGTCTGCAAGGTCTCAAAATACCCACAAGTTAAAAGCAGAAATGAGAAGAAAGCCAGTCCAAAATGAATTCCTGCAAGTAAGCCATCTGCAAGGTCTCAAAATACTCACACAATCTAAAAATAAACAGCCAACAGATAGTGGAAGCCATATAATAGTATATTATATCACATCAGTTAAGACATCCATTCACAAAAGTAACAAGGGTTAAAACTCTTCAGCTCCAAAAGCCCAAAGCAAAAAAGAGGAGAAAGCCAGTCCAAAATGGATTCCTGCAAGTAAGGCATCTGCAAGGTCACAAATTACCCACACAATCCAAAAAAAAAAAAAAAACAACCAACAGATAGTGGAAGCTATATAATAATATATTGTATAAAATAAGTCAAGACATCAATATACAAAAGTAACAATGGTTAAAACCCTCAGCTCCACAAGCCCAGAGCAGAAAAGAGGAGAAAGCTAGTCCAAAATGGATTCTTGCATGTAAAGAATCTGCAAAGTCTCAAAATACCCACACAATCCAAAAAAAACCAGCAGATAGTGGAACCCATATAATAATATATTGTATATCATCAGTCAAGACATCCATATACAAAAGTAACAAGGGTTAAAACCCTTCATCTCCACAAGCCCTTAGCAGAAAAGAGGAGAAAGCCAGTCCAAAATGGATTCCTGTAAGTAAGGCAGCTGGAACATCTCAAAATAATCACACAATCCAAAAAAACAACCAGCAGATAATGGAAGCCGTATAATAATATACTGCAACACATCAGTCAATCATCAATATACAAAAGTAACAAGGGTTAAAACCCTACAGCTCCACAAGACATCAGCAGAAAAGAGGAGAAAGCCAGTCCAAAATTGATTCCTGCAAGTAAGGAATCTGGAAGGTCTCAAAATACCCACACAATCCAAAAAAACAACCAGCAGATAGTGGAAGCCATATAATAATATATTGTTTCACATCAGTCAAGACATCAATATAAAAAAGTAACAAGGGTTAAAACCCTATATCTCCACACGCCCAGTATAGAAAAGAGGAGAAAGCCAGTCCAAAATGGTTTCCTGCAAGTAAGGCGTCTGCAACTTCTCAAAATACCCACACAATACAAAAAAACAACCAGCAGATAGTGGAAGCCATATAAAAATATATTCAATCACATCATTCAAGACATCAATATACAAAAGTAACAAGGGTTAAAACACAGCTGCTCTGCAAGCCCCCAGCAGAAAAAAGGAGAAAGTCAGTCCAAAATGGATTCCTTCAAGTAATCGTCTAGAAGTCTCAAAATACCCACACAATCCAAAATAACAACCAGCAGATAGTGGAAGTCATATGATAATATATTATATCACATCAGTCAAGGCATCCATATACAAAAGTAATAAGGGTTAAAGCCCTTCAGCTCCAAAAGCCCAAAGCAGAAAAGAGGAGAAAGCCAGTCCAAAATGGATTCCTGCAAGTAAGGCATCTGCAAGGTCACAAAATACCCACACAATTCAAAAAAAAAAAAAAAAAACAACCAACAGATAGTGGAAGCAATATAATATTTTATTGTATCACATCAGCCATGACATTAATATACAACAGAAATAAGGGTTAAAACCCTTCAGTTCCACAAACCCGCAAAAGAAAAATGAAGAAAGCCAGTCCAAAATGGATTCCTGCAAGAAGGCATCTTCAAGGTCTCAAAATACCCACACAATCTAAAAAAATAAAACAACCAGCAGGTAGTGGAAGCCATATAATAGTATATTGTATCACATCAGTCAAAACATCAATATAACAAATTAACATGGGTTAAAATCCTTCAGCTAAACAAGCAAACAGCAGAAAAGAGGAGAAAGCCAGTCCAAAATGGATTCCTGCAAGTAAGCCATCTGCAAGGTCTCAAAATAAACACACAATCCAAAAAAAAAAAACAGTAGATAGGGGAAGTCATATAATAATATATTGTATCATATCAGTCAAGGCATCAATATATAAGTGTAACAAGGGTTTAAACCCTTCAGCGCCACATGTCTACAGCAGAAAAGAGGAGGAGGAGGCCAGTCCAAAATGGATTCATGCAAGTAAGGCATCTGCAAGGTCTCAAAATGCCAACACACACCCAAAAAACAACCAGCAGATAGTGGAAACCATATAATAATATATTGTATCACATCAGTCAGGACATCAATATACAAAAGTAACAAGGGTTAAAACCCTTCAGTTTTACAAGCACACAGCAGAAATGAGGAGAAAGCCAGTCCAAAGTGGAGTTCTGCAATGAAGTCATCTGCAACGTCTCAAAATACCCACAAGATCCAAAAAACACAACCAGCATATAGTGCACCCCATAGAATAATATATTGTATCACATCAGTCAAGACATCTATATATAAAAGTAAAAGGGGTTAAATCCATTCAGCCCCACAAGCCCACAGCAGAAAAGAGGACAAAGTCAGTCCAAAATGGATTCCTGCAAGTAAGGCATCTGTAAGGTCTCAAAATACCCACACAATCCAAAAAAACAACCAGCAGATAGGGAAAGCCATATAATAATACATTGTATCACATCATTCAAGACATCCATATTCAAAAGTAACAAGGGTTAAAACCCTTCAGCTCTACAAGCCCACAGCAGAAAAGAGGAGAAAGATAGTGCAAAATAGATTCCTGCAAGTAAGATGTTTGCAACGTCTCACAATACCCACACAATCGAAAAAAACAAACAAAAAAAAAAAACAACAACCAGCAGATAGTGGAAGCCATATAATAATATAATGTATCACATCAGTCAAGACATCAATATATAAGTGTAACGAGGGTTAAAACCCTTTAGGGCCGCAATCCCACAGCAGAAAAGAGGAGAAGGCCATTCCAAAATGGATTCCTGCATGTAAGGCCTCTGCCAGGTCTCAAAATACCCGCACAATCCAAAAAAAACAACCAGCAGATAGTAAAAGACATATAATAATATATTGCATCACATCAGTCAAGACCTTTATATACAAAAGTAACAAGGGTTAAAACCATTCAGCTCCAGAAGCCTACAGCAGAAAAGAGGAGCAAGCTAGTCCAAAATGGATTCCTGCAAGTAAGGCATCTGCAAGGTCTCAAAATACCCACACAATCCAAAAAAACAACCAGCAGATTGTGGAAGCCATATATATATATATATATATATATCTACAACAGAAAAGATGAGAAAGCTAGTCCAAAATGGATTCCTGCAACTAAGGCATCTGTAAGGTCTCAAAATACCCACACAATCCAAAAAAACAACTAGCAGGTAGTGGAAGTCATATAATAATATATTGTATCCCATCAGTCAATACATCAATATATAAAAGTAACAAGGGATAAAACCCTTCAGCTCCACAAGTTAAAAGCAGAAATGAGAAGAAAGCCAGTCCAAAATAAATTCCTGCAAGTAAGCCATCTGCAAGGTCTCAAAATACCCACACAATCTAAAAAAAAACAACCAACAGATAATGGAAGCCATATAATAGTATATCATATCACATCAGTTAAGACATCCATTCACAAAAGTAAGAAGGGTTAAAACTCTTCAGCTCCAAAAGCAAAAAAAGCCAGTCCAAAATGGATTCCTGCAAGTAAGATATCTGCAAGGTCACAAATTACCCACACAATCCAAAAAAAAAAAAAAACAACCAACAGATAGTGGAAGCTATTTAATAATATATTGTATAAAACCAGTCAAGACATCAATATAGAGAAAAAGCAGTCAAAATGGGATTCCTGCAAGTAAGATATCTGCAAGGTCTCAAAATAAGATAGTTTAAGCCATATAAAAATATATTGTATCACATCAGTCACGACATCAATATGCAAAACTAACAACTGTTAAAACCCTTCAGCTACACAAGCCCACAGCAGAAAAGAGGAGAAAGCCAGTCCAAAATGATTCCTGCAAGTAAGCCATCTGCAAGCTCTCAAAATACCCATGCAATCCAAAAAAAACAACCAGCAGATAGAGGAAGTAATATAATAATATATATCACTTTAGTCAAGACATCAATATACAAAAGTAACAAGGGTTAAAACCCTTCAGCAATAAAAGCTCACAGTAGAAAGCAGGAAAAAGCCAGTCCAAAATGGATTCCTGCAAGTAAGGCATCTGCAAGGAATCAAAATACTCACACAATCCAAAAAAAAAACAACCATAAGATAGTTTAAGCCATATAAAAATATATTGTATCACATCAGTCACGACATCAATATGCAAAACTGACAACTGCTAAAACCCTTCAGCTACACAAGCCCACAGCAGAAAAGAGGAGAAAGCCAGTCCAAAATGATTCCTCCAAGTCAGGCATCTGCAAGGTTTCAAAATACCAAAAAAAAAAAAAAAAAACAACCAGCAGATAGTGGAAGCCATAAAATAATATATTGTGTCTCATCAGTCAAGGTATTAATATTAAAAAGCAACAAGGGTCAAAATCCTTCAGCTCCACAAGCTCACAGTAGAAAAGAGGAGAAAGCCAGTCCAAAATGGATTCCTGCAAGTAATGCATATGCAAGGTCTCATAATGCCCACACATTCCAAAAAAAAAAAAAACAACCAGCAGATAGTGGAAGCCATATAATAATATATTGTATCACATCAGTCAAGATGTCAATATGTCAATATACATAAGTAACAAGGTTTAAAACCCTTCAGCTTCACAAGCCCACAGCAGAAAAAAAAGAAAGTCAGTCCAAAATGGATACCTGCAAGTAAGGCATCTGAAAGATCTCAAAATACCCACACAATCATAAAAAATAACCACCAGAAAGTATATTGCATCACATCAGTAAAGACATTAACATACAGATGTAACAAGGATTAAAACCCTTCAGCTCCGCAAGCCCACAGCAGAAAAGAAGAGAAAGCCAGTCAAAAATGGATTCCTGCAAGGAAGGCGTCTGCAAGGTCTCAAAATAGCCACACAATCCAAAAAACAACCAGCAGATGGTGGAAGACATATAATAATAGAGTGTATCACATCAGTCAAGGCATCGATACACAAAAGTAACAAGGGTTAAAACTCTTCAGCTCCCCAACCCCACAGCAGAAAAGAGGAGAAAGCCAGTCAAAAATTGATTCCTGCAAGGAAGGCGTTTGCAAGGTCTCAAAATACTCACACAATCCAAAAGAACCCCAGCACATATTTGAAGACATATACTGATATATTGTATCACATCAGTTAAGACATCAGTATACAAAAGTAACAAGGGTTAAAACCCTTCAGCTCCACAAGCCCACAGCAGAAAAGAGGAGAAAGCCAGTTCAAAATGGATTCCTGCAAGCAAGCCATCTGCAAGGTCTCAAAATTCCCACACAATCCAAAAAAACAACCATCAGATAGTGGAAGCCATGTAATAATATACTCTATCGCATCAGTCACGACATCAATATACAAAAGTAACAAGAGTTAAAACCCTTCAGCTCCACAAGCCCACAGCAGAAAAGAGGAGAAAGCCAGTCCAAAATGAATTCCTGCAAGTAAGGCATCTACAGGATTGCAAAATACCTACACAATCCTAAAATACAACCAGCAGATAGTGGAAGCCATATAATAATATATAGTATAACATCTGTCAATACATTAATATTAAAAAGCAGCAAGGGTTAAAATTCTTCAGCTTCACAAGCTCACAGCAAAAAAGAGGTGAAAGCCAGACCAAAATGGATTCCTACAAGTAAGGCATCTGCAAGCTCTCAAAATACCCACATATTCCAAAAAACAACCAACAGATAGTGGAAGCCATATAATATATTGTATCACATCAGTCAAGACATCAATATACAAAAGTAACAATGGTTAAACCCCTACATCTCCACGAGCCAAAGCAGAGAAGTGGAGAAAGACAGTCCAAAATGGATTCCTGCAAGTAATTCATCTGCAAGGTCTCATAATGCCCACATATTCCAAAAAAAAAAACAACCAGCAGATAGTGGAAGCCATATAATAATATATTGTATCACATCAGTCAAGATGTCAATATACATAAGTAACAAGGTTTAAAACCCTTCAGCTTCACAAGCCCACAGCAGGAAAAAAGAAAGTCAGTCCAAAATGGATACCTGCAAGTAAGGCATCTGAAAGATCTCAAAATACCCACACAATCATAAAAAATAACCACCAGATAGTGGAAGCCATATAAAAATATATTGCATCACATCAGTAAAGACATTAATATACAAATGTAACAAATATTAAAACCCTTCAGGTCCACAAGCCCACAGCAGAAAAGAGGGGAAAACCAGTACAAAATGGTTTCTTGCAAGTAAGGCGTCTGTAAATTCTCAGAATACCCACACAATCCAAAAAACAACCAGCAGATAGTGGAAGCCATATAATAATATATTGTATCACATCAATCAAGGCATCGATACACAAAAGTAACAAAGGTTAAAACCCTTCAGCTCCCCAACCCCACAGCAGAAAAGAGGAGAAAGCCAGTCAAAAATGAATTCCTGCAAGGAAGGCGTCTGCAAGGTCTCAAAATACCCACATAATCCAAAAGAAACCCAGCAGATAGTTGAAGCCATATACTAATATATTGTATCACATCAGTTAAGACATCAGTATACAAAAGTAACAAGGGTTAAAACCCTTCAGCTCCACAAGCCCACAGTAGAAAAAAGGAGAAAGCCAGTTCAGAATGGATTCCTGCAAGCAAGCCATCTACAAGGTCTCAAAATTCCCACAAAATCTAAAAAAACAACCATCAGATAGTGGAAGCCATGTAATAATATACTGTATCACATCAGTCACGACATCAATATACAAAAGTAACAAGAGTTAAAACCCTTCAGCTCCACAAGCCCACAGCAGAAAGTAGGAGAAAGCCAGTCCAAAATGGATTCCTGAAAGTAAGGCATCTACAGGATTACAAAATACCCACACAATCCAAAAAAACAACCAGCAGATAGTGGAAGCCATATAATAATATATTGTATAACATCTGTCAAGACATTAATATTAAAAAGCAACAAGGGTTAAAATCCTTCAGCTCCACAAGCACACAGCAGAAAAGAGGAGAAAGCCAGTCCAAAATGGATTCCTACAAGTAAGGCATCTGCAAGCTCTCAAAATACCCACACATTACAAAAAAACAACCAGCAGATGGTGGAAGCCATATAATATATTGTATCACATCAGTCAAGACATCAATATACAAAAGTAACAATGGTTAAAACCCTACATCTCCATGAGCCCAAATCAGAGAAGGGGAGAAAGCCAGTCCAAAATGGATTCCTGGTAGTAATGCATCTGCAAGGTCTCATAATGCCCACACATTCCAAAAAAAAAAAACAACCAGCAAATAGTGGAAGCCATATAATAAAATATTGTATCACATCAGTCGAGATGTCAATATACATAAGTAACAAGGTTTAAAACCCTTCAGCTTCACAAGCCCACAGCAGAAAAAAAAGAAAGTCAGTCCAAAATGGATACCTGCAAGCAAGGCATCTGAAATATCTCAAAATACCCACACAATCATAAAAAATAACCAACAGATAGTGGAAGCCATATAAAAATAAATTGCATCACATCAGTAAAGACATTAATATACAAATGTAACAAGGATTAAAACCCTTCAGCTCCACAAGCCCACAGCAGAAAAGAGGGGAAAGCCAGTACAAAATGGTTTCCTGCAAGAAAGGCATCTGCAAATTTTCAAAATACCCACACAATCCAAAAAACAACCAGCAGATAGTGGAAGCCATATAATAATATATTGTATCACATCAGTCAAGGCATCGATACACAAAAGTAACAAGTGTTAAAACCATTCAGCTCCCCAACCCCACAGCAGAAAAGAGGAGAAAGCCAGTCAAAAATGGATTCCTGCAAGGAAGGCGTCTGCAAGATCTCAAAATACACACACAATCCAAAAGAATCCCAGCAGATAGTTGAAGCCATATACTAATATATTGTATCACATCAGTTAAGACATCAGTATACAAAAGTAACAAAGGTTAAAACCCTTCAGCTCCACAAGCCCTCAGCAGAAAAAAGGAGAAAGCCAGTTCAAAATGGATTCCTGCAAGCAAGCCATCAGCAAGGTATCAAAATTCCCACACAATCCAAAAAAAAAAATCCATCGGGTAGTGGAAGCCATGTAATAATATACTGTATCACATCAGTCACGACATCAATATACAAAAGTAACAAGGGTTAAAACCATTCAGCTCCACAAGCCCACAGCAGAAAAGAGGACAAAGTCAGTCCAAAATGGATTCCTGCAAGTAAGGCATCTAAAAGATTTCAAAATACCCACACAATCCAAAAAAACAACCAGCAGATAGTAGAAGCCATAAAATAATATATTGTATAACATCTGTCAAGACATTAATATTAAAAAGCAACAAGGGTTACAATCCTTCAGCTCCACTAGCTCACAATAGAAAAGAGGAGAAAGCCAGACCAAAATGTATTCCAACAAGTAAGGCATCTGCAAGCTCTTAAAATAACCACACATTTCAAAAAAACAACCAGCAGATAGTGGAAGCCATATAATAATATATTGTATCACATCAGTCAAGACATCAACATACATAAGTAAAAACATTTAAAACCCTTCAACTTCACAAGCCCATAGTAGAAAAGTGGAGAAAGTCAGTCCAAAATGGATACCTGCAAGGAAGGCATCTGAAAGATCTCACAATACCTACGCAATCATAAAAAATAACCACCAGATAGTGGAAGCCATATAATAATATATAGTATCACATCAGTAAAGACATCAATATACAAACGTAACAAGGATTAAAACCCATCATAGTTTCATAGTTTCATAGGCTAGTACTAGGCTAACTGCTCTTGCGAGCCATTTTAAGCCTAGCCAGTTATCCCCTGTGAGATTCAAACCCTGTACCTTGTGTTTGTAAGGCAAACACCTTAACCATTAGGCCACCCTCCCAACCATTCAGCTCCACAAGCCCAGAGCAGAAAAGAGGAGAAAGTCAGTACAAAATGGTTTCCTGCAAGTAAGGCATCTGCAAAGTCTCAAAATACTGACACAATACAAAAAAAACAACCACCAGATAGTGGAAGCCATATAATAATATACTGTATCACATCACTCAAGACATCAGTATACAAAAGTAGCAAGGGTTAAAACCCTTCAGCTCCACAAGCCCACAGCAGAAAAAAGGAGAAAGCCAGTCCAAAATGGACTTCTGCAAGTAAGGCATCTGCAGGGTCTCAAAATACCCACAAAGTCCAAGAAGACAACCAGCAGATAGTGAAAGCAATATAACAATATATAGTATCACATCAGTCATGATATCAATATACAAAAGTAACATGGGGTAAAACCCTTCAGCTCCACAAGCCCACAGCAGAAAAAAGGAGAAAGCCTGTCCAAAATGGATTCCTGAAAGTTAGACATTTGCGAGGTCTCAAAATACCCTCACAATAAAAAAAAAACAACCAGCAGATAGTGGAAGCCATATACAATATATTGTATCACATCAGTCAAGACATCAGTATACAAAATAAGCAAGGGATAAAACCCTTCTGCTCCAAATGCCCAAAGCAGAAAAGAGGAGAAAGCCAGTCCAAAATAGATTCCTGCAAGTAAGATGTCTGCAAGGTCTCAAAATTCCCACACAATCAAAAAAATAAATAAATAAATAACCAGCAGATAGTGGAAGCCATGTAATAATATATTGTATCACATCAGTGATGACATCAATATACTAAATTAACAAGGGTTAAAACCCTTCAGCTCCACAAGCCCACAGCAGAAAAGAGGAGAAAGCCAGCCCAAAATGGATTCCTGCAAGTAAGGCATCTGCAAGGACTCAAAATGCCCAAACAATCCAAAGACCAGCAAAAAGTGGAATCCTTATAATAACATATTGTACCACATCAGTCAAGACATCAATATACAAAAGTAACAAGGGTTAAACCCTTCAGCTCACAGCCCCACATCAGAAAAGAGGAGGAAGCCAGTACAAAATGGATTCCTGCAAGTAAAGTGTTAGCATCGTCTCAAAATACCCACACAATAAAAAAAAAACAACCAAAAGACAGTGGAAGTCATGTAATAATATATTGTATCACATCAGTTAAGACATCAATATTCTAAAGTAACAAGGGTTAAAAGCCTTAATTTCCACAAGCCTACAGCAGAAAAGAGGAGAAAGCCAATCCAAAATGGTTTCCTGCAAGTAAGGATTCTGCAAGGTCTCAAAATACCCACATAATCCAAAAAAAAAAAACAACCAGCAGATAGTGGAAGCCATATAATAATATATTGTATCACATTATTAACAAGGGTTAAAACCAATCAGCTCCACAAGCACACAGAAGAAAAGAGGAGAAAGTCTGTCCAAAATGGTAACCTGAAAGTAAGGTGTCTGCAAGGTCTTCAAATACTCACACAATTCAAAAAAATTACCAGCAGATAGTGGAAGACATATAATAATATATTGTATCACATCAGTAAAGACATTAATACACAAATGTAACAAGGGTTAAAACCCTTCAGCTCCACAAGCCCACAGCAGAAAATAAGAGAAAGCCAGTCCAAAATGGATTTCTGCAAGTAAGGCATCTGCAAAGTCTCAAAATACCCACACAATCCAAATAAAAACCAGCAGATAGTGGAAGCCATATAATAATATATTGTATCACATCAGTCAAGACATCAATACACAAATGTAACATGGGTTAAAACCCTTCAGCTCCACAAGCCCACACCAGAAAAGAGGAGAAAGCCCGTCCAAAATGGATTTCTGCAAGGACGGCATCTGCAAGGTCTCAAAATACCCACACAATCCAAAAAAAAAAAAAAAAACAACCAGCACATAGTGGAAGCCATATAATAATATATTGTATCACATCAGTCACTATGTGTCTGTCATTCAGTTATTATATGGTTTCCACTATCTGATGGTTGTTTTTTTTTGGATTGTGTGTGTATTTTGAGACCTTGCAGATGCCTTACTTGCAGGAATCTATTTTGGACTGGCTTTCTCATCTTTTCTGCTATGGGCCTCAGATGCTGAAGAGTTTAACCCTTGTTAGTTTTGTATATTGATGTCTTGACTGATGTGATACAATATATTATTATATGGCTTCCACTATCTGCTGGGTTTTTTTTTATGGATTGTGTGGGTATTTTGAGACCTTGCAGACACCTTACTTGCAGGAATCAATTTTGGACTGGCTTTCTCCTCTCTTCTTCTGTGGGCTTGTGGAGCTGATGGGTTTTAACCCTTGTTACTTTTGTATATCAGTGTCATGACTGATGTGATACATTATATTATTATATGGGTTCCACTATCTGCTGGTTGTTTTTTTTGGATTGTGTGTGTATTTTGATTCCTTGCAGATGCCTTACTTGCAGGAACCAATTTTGGACTGGCTTTCTCCTCTTTACTGCTGTGGGCTTGTGGAGCTGAAGGGTTTTAACCCTTGTTACTTTTGTATATTGATGTCTTGACTGATGTGATACAATATATTATTATATGGCTTCCACTATCTGCTGGTTGCATTTTTTGGATTGTGTGGGTATTTTGAGACCTTGCAGACACCTTACTTGCAGGAATCCATTCTGAACTGGCTTTCTCCTCTTTTCTGCTGTGGGCTTGTGGAGCTGAAGAGTTTTAACCCTTGTTACTTTTGTATATTGATGTCTTGACTGATGTGATACAATATATTATTATATGGCTTCCACTATCTACTGCTTTTTTTTTTTTTTTTTGGATTGTCTGTGTATTTTGAGACCTTGCAGATGCCTTACTTGCAGGAATCCATTTCGGACTGGCTTTCTCCTCTTTTCTGCTATGGGCTTCTGGTGCTGAAGGGTTTAACCCTTGTTACTTTTGTATATTGATGTCTTGACTGATGTGATGCAATATATTATTATATGGCTTCCACTATCTACTGTTTTTCTTTTTTTGGATTGTGTTTGTATTTTGAGACCATGCAGACACCTTTCTTGCAGTAATCCATTTTGGACTGTCTTTCTCCTCTTTTCTGCTGTGTGCTTGTAGAGCTGATGAGTTTTAACCCTTGTTATGTTTGTATATTGATGTCTTGACTGGTGTGATACAATATATTATTATATGGCTTCCACTACCTGCTGGTGGTTTTTTGTAATGTCTGGGTATTTTGAGACCTTACAGATGCCTTACTTGCAGGAGTCCATTCTGGACCGGCTTTCTTCTCTTTTCTGCTGTGGGCTTGTGGAGCTTAAGGGTTTTACCCCTTGTTACTTTTGTATATCAATGTCATGACTGATGTGATACAATATATTATTATATGGCTTCCACTATCTGTTGTTTTTTTTTTTTTTTTGGATTGTGTGGGTATTCTGAGACCTTGCAAATGCCTTACTTGCAGAAATCCATTTTTTACTGGCTTTCTCCTCTTTTCTGCTGTGGGCTTGTGGAGCTGAAGGGTTTTAAACCTTGTTACATTTGTATATTGTTGTCTTGACTGATGTGATACATATATTATTATATAGCTTCCACTCTCTTCTGGTTGCTTTTTTGGATTGTGGGCATATTTTGTGCCCTTTCAGACACCTTACTTGCTGGAATCCATTTTGGACTGGCTTTTTCCTCTTTTCTGCTCTGGGCTACTGGAGCTGAAGGGTTTTACCCATTGTTATTTTTGTATATTCATGTCTTAACTGATGTGATACAATATATTATTATATGACTTCCTCTATCTGCTGGTTGTTTTTTTTTTTTATTGTGTTGGTATTTTGAGATCTTTCAGATGCCTTGCTTGCAAGAATCCATTTTGGACTGGCTTTCTCCACTTTTCTCCTGTAGGCTTGTGGAGCTGAAGGGTTTTAACCCTTGTTACCTTTCTTTACTGATGTCTTGACTGATGTGATACAATATATTATATGGCTTCCACTATCTGCTGGTTGATTTTTTGGATTGTGTGGGTATTTTGAGACCTTGCAGACACCTTACTTTCCGAAATCCATTTTGGACTGGCTTTCTCCTCTATTCTGCTGAGGGCTTGTGGAGCTGAAGGGTTTTTAACCCTTGTTACTTTTGTATACGGATGTCTTGACTGATGTGATGCAATATATTATTATATGGCTTCCACTATCTGCTGGTTGTTTTTTTGGATTGTGTGGGTATTTTGAGACCTTGCAGATGCCTTATTTGCAGGAATCCATTTTAGACTGGCTTTCTCCACTTTTCTGCTGTGGGTTTGTGAAGCTGATGGGTTTTTACCCTTGCTACTTTTGTTTATTGATATCTTGACTGATGTGATACAATATATTATTATATGGCTTCCACTATCTGCTGGTTGTTTTTTGTATTGGATGTCTGTCAAAGCAATCTAGTTTACCACCTGAAGTGCAAACTTATTTTCCTTACAGAGATGAGATGTTGACGGAACATGGTGTTATTTTCAAAAGTCCTCTAATTTTTGTTCCTGCTTCCTTATAATGTGAATATATCCAGGTTTTGCGTCGTGGTCACCCAAGTTCTGAATATTCCAGAAGAAGGGTGAAAGGACAAGTATTTTGTCCTTCTCTAGCAAAGATATTGATAATGTACTTTATTCTTGTTCACTGTGCAATAGTACTAAACTGCACTTGCATAATGAACCACTTCAGCTAAGTCGTGTTCCTGAACTACCTTGGTCAACAGTAGCCACTGACTTATTTGAGTGCAGCAATCAGCATTACTTAGTGTTAGCAGACTCTTATTCAGACAAGTTTGAGATCAATTTACTACCTAACCTAACATCCACTGCTGTTATCACCAAGTCAAAATTTAATTTCTGAGTCTATTGTAGTCCACACAATGTTATTTCTGACAATGGTACCCACTTTACCAGTCAGTTGTTTCAGAAATTTGCAAAAGAATAGGACTTTGTACATGTTACTAGTAGTCCAGAATATCCACAGTCAAATGGACTAGCTGAACGTGCAGTACAGAGTGCAAAGCAATTACTTGAGAGGTCAAAGCATGACAATAGCGATGTCTTTGAATTTACTCAGTCTCAGAAACATACCCCATTACGATATACTTGACTCACCTGTTCAGAGACTTCTATCTAGGCAAACCAGAACAACATTGCATATCTTTCCAGTTTGTTGACGCTTAAAGCTAAGAACAACTGAACAATCTGAGCCCAAATATTCAGAAAACATTCTTTCCAGAAGTCTAGCTATGACAAATTGAGCAGACTTATTCATCCATTGAAAGAAGGAGATACAGTATGGATACAAATGGTGAAAGGTTTCGACCGGATTGGTCAAGTAACAGGTATATATGCCAAGCTGACATCCTTCTTCATGGAATTTGAAGGTGTGAAGTACAGGAGAAATCACAGACATCTTCTTCCTGTATCAGAATCAATATTGTTCCTGTGATACAGACTCTAGATCTCAGAGCAAACCAGATAATCTTCTTGTTGCAGAACATGTCTTAAATTCTACTTCCATTCCTGATGTCTTCAAAGTTGAACATTCAGCAGATATAGTCCCAGTTGCTAGACATAGTTCTAATTTCAATGTCACACGATTTGGTCATATTTCCAGGCCTAGTATAATTGGATGGCAAAGAATTATTTTTTATGAATTGCACCCCACCCCAGATAAAAAAGACCACAGTGAAGAACTTCTCAAAAGCCGACTTCACACTCCTAAAGACTGGTGTGGTCTCTTTCAAGGCCCCCGATCCAGCGGAAACCATTACTCAAACCGCTGAATCACTTACAAATGCCTTCTACCAGCACCTCCAGAACTGCATGGACCAGGCAATCCTAAACAAAACAAAGACTCTTTGTACCAAAGGCAAGCGTCCAGTCTGGTGGACCCCAGCCATAAACAAGCTTTACAACAAAAGGAAGAAGCTACTACAAGATAGAGCAAAGTCCGTAAAAGGGAAGACACCCCTGATCATTATAAGTAAAAAACTGAGATCTCTCATAAAAGCATCCAAGGCAAATTTTGAGAGAAAAATCGCTAAGGACTCAAAAGACAATCATAAAGCCTTTTTTAGCTATGTTAGAAACCTGGGAGGAAACTCCCAGATATGCTCAGAATTAGTTCAAAATGACGTAAAAATCACTGAACCTACAGACATTGCCAACATACTGGCTGACAGGTTCAGTGCAAATCCCCCCCCCCAAAGGAGAGATATCTATACCAGAGGATTGTAGTCCCCCGAACATCTCAAATGCTCAGGTGAGAACTGCTCTCTCCAAGGCGAAAAACACAGCATCCATGGGACCAGATGGTGTCCCCGGTTGTGTGCTCCACGAACTCAATGAGGAATTAAACCTGCAGCTAGGGCAGCTGTTTAATCTTAGCCTCACCTCAGGATACGTACCCAAGGAGTGGCGTACGGCAACAGTGGTCCCACTTCATAAAGGAGGTGCCTCCACCGACCCGGGAAACTACCGTCCCATCAGCTTGACAAGCCTGGTCTGCAAAGCTATGGAGAGGATCATAATGGAACTCATAAATAAAGACATAGGGGACTTGCAGACTTTGGAACCAACCCAGTTTGGCTTTGTCAAGGGCAGATCATGCCTTTTAAACTTGGTTGACTTCTTTGAAACAGTCACCAAGGCCATTCACGAGGGCAAGGCAGTCCACACAGCCTACCTTGACCTGGCAAAGGCTTTCGACACAATACCCCACTCAGGTATCATTGAAAAACTCACCAGCTTAAATGTAAACCCATACATCACTAGATGGGTTGCAAACTGGTTAAGTGACAGAACCCACAGGGTCAGAGTTGCTGGCGCCATGTCAGACTCCAAGCCTGTCACAAGTGGTGTCCCACAGGGCTCAGTCCTGGGCCCACTTTTGTTCGGCATCTACTTTTCAGAAGTACAAGCAAACACAGGAGATTATGGCTGACAAAGTTTGCAGATGACTGCAAACTGGGCACCATAGTTGAAAACCCATCTGACACAGACATCCTTCAGAAGGGTCTCATAGAAATGGATAACTGGTGCCAGAACCATGGCCTAAAGTTAAACGCCAAAAAATGCATAGTCATACCCTTCGGGAAAAACAAGGTTGCCCCTAGTTACCATATAGGTGGCAATCCACTAAGCACAGAAGAGGTTATCAGGGATCTGGGGACCCAGGTTGACAGTAACCTTTCATTTGACACTCACGTTGTCAAAGTAGTTAGGAAGACCTTCTACATTGCCCACCTGATTATGAAGGGATTCACATCTAGATCAAGGGAGGTCATCGTTCCCCTGTACTCATCACTCATCAGACCAATGATTGAGTACAATGCCCCATTCGGAATGTATCTGACCTGACACCTGCAGCAATTGGAAAGGCCTCAAAAGTTCCTCCCCAAAAGGATAAAGGGTCTCAAAAATATGTCTTATGCTGCCAGACTGAAGGAACTCCAGCTCTATTCAGTCGCTTACCATCTGCTCAGAGGTGACCTGTGCTTGACATACAAGGCCATGTCCAACCCGGAATTAATGAACATGCTTCACCTCAAAAAATCTAAATCCATCAGAACTACAAAGGGCAAGAGACTTAAACCTCAACACAGCTATTAATAAGACGTGCTGGAGGGACAGATTCATGACCCAGAGACTCCCTATGCTGTGGAACAAAATCCCGGTGCATGTGAGGCAGAGCACCTCGCTGGCCTTGTTCAAGAGAAATCTTGACCAATGGATGGGAGATCGCAGGTATACCCCAGGGATAACCTCAGTGTCACTGCTTGACAGAGGCACAGCAAAATAATGGGCATAGTATCCTCCAAACTAAAGGGGTGGCGAAAGCCACAAAACTCTGGGCCAGGCTTATAAATGCCCTAGGGCAGATAGCCTAGTATGAACCTATGAACCTATGTCAATTAATTTCGTCAATAATGTATGACTCATTTCTCAAAGAGGGAGGATGTAGAATATTGTGTGTGTTGTACATTTAAAAAGTTTCAAGAACAGCATGTGCATATAAACAGCAAGCACGTGCTAGCTTCAGTGCCATTTTTAGAGTGCAGCCAGAGAATGAGCATGTATGTATGTGATAGCTAGTTTGTTTATAAGTTTTTCCAAGTTAAAGTTATTAAGCCTCAATCCTAATGTGTTTATATATAATAAAGCTGCTTGAACAGAACCCGCAAATGTTCATGTATTTTATCCTGACCAGACGTGTGACAGTAATCTTCTGTTCTACATTTTCTCTTTGTGATCTTATTTTTTTTACTGTGACATTTTCCATATTTGGATGCCTTTGCTTGTATTTCTCTTCAAATGTCTTTGAGGCTGCCTTTTTTGTGTTGATTAATTTTGATTTCTCCTTTGCATAAATGTGCACCATATCAGATCTCTCTTTCCCTTATCTATATTTCTTTTTTTTACCTTTCAAAAGTCTATAGATTGTGTTCTTTATATTTTCTCACTTCTTCAGTCACTTTTTTTTTTTTTTTTTTGCAAATGTCCCAAGTTTTCTTGGTCTATATAATGTTTTTCATAAATCTGTTGAATTTTTTATTTGATGCTTTTGACAGTTTTTCTTGTGGAAGTATTTTTCTTTCATCTAGTTTCTCTCTTAATCTTTTTGTATATCTTCTGTCTGGAAAGTCTGGGCTTCTTGCATAATACTAACCATACATAATTTCAATCCTCAATAGTCCAGTCTACTGTCTTTATGGCTCTTTTTTGGCCTATTAATTTTTGTGATTGTTGTAGACTACTACTTGCTTCTACAACAGAGGAGCCATCCTCTTCCTAAGCCTAGCCTAGCCCCATTGTAGGAATGTTTTTGTGTCTTGAGGATGCTACACTGTCATTTTTTTCCATTCCTGGTACCAGTGCACCTACCAGGGTTGAGCACTTTTTTATCCTGGGTCTTGTGCAGCCAGCTATTTTTTTATTTTTTAACCTGCTTCTGTCCATGATATATGCTATATAAAAATACAGTCTATATATCAGTGTTGTCTTGGTGACATTTTGTGAAAAACAAAGGGTACTCATCAAGAAGATGAATTCAGTTCCAGCAATACTACTTTCTTTTGTTTGCTGATTTATCACCTCTCCATTCGGACCCCAGAATCTTCTACACGGGTTGTCTGATGATTCTCTATTACTTTTTGATAACCCCAAACATTCCCAGAGACAGTTGTTTCTAAATTCCCTATATACCTAAATAAGATGTCATCTTAGATATCTATAAATAGGACATGTTGGTGAGACAGATATGTGTCTCAGAAGATCTCTATGGCCTGGCACAGGTTAACTCATCCATGTGAAGCAGAGTCCATCCCTAGATGGGAAATCAGAAATTCACTCCTGGTCTGGCCCCCATGTGTCTGATATGCAGAGGTAGATAGTAACAATACCCAAACAAGCATATGTCCCACAAACAAATCCTTAAGAAACTTCCTAACATACCCCCTCCTTATAAATGTCCATGAAACATAGTGACACAATTAGGTTGGGTTGCATGCCTAGGCTTATAAAGGCCCTAGTGGTTAGACAGGAGTACAAGGAGATGAGGTGTATGGTGAAGAGAGAGGTGGCAAACGCTAAGGATAAGGCATCTGGTGAGTTGTATGAAAGGTTATATTAAGGAGGGAGAAAATGACTTGTACCGATTGGTTAGACAGACGGACTCAGCTGGGAAAGATGTGCAGCAGGTAAGGGTGATAAAGGATAATGAGGTAAATGTACTCACAAGTGAGGAGAGTGTGTTGAGCAGATGGAAAAGAGTACTTTGAGGGCTGATGAATGAAAAAAAAATTAGAGAGAGATAAGGCTGGATGTTGTGGGGATAGTGAATCAGGAAGTCCAACAGATTAGCAAGTTGGAAGTATGGGCAGCTATGAAGAGGATGAATGGAAAGGCTGTTTGTCCAGAAGACATACCAGTGGAAGCATTGGAGGTGTTTAAAATAGATGGCAGAGGGTTTTTTAACCAAATTGTTTAATGAAATCTTGCAGGATACTAGAGGAGTGGAGAAGAAGTGTATCGGTACTGATTTTTAAAAATAAGGGTGATATGCAGAGCTGTAGTAACAAGAGATGGATAAAATTGATCAGCCACAGCATGAAATTATGAAAAAGGGTAGTGGAAGTTAGGTTAAGAAGGGAGGTGATGATTAGTGAGCAGCAGTATTTCTTCATGCTGGGAAAGAGCACTACAGATGCAATGTTTTCTCTGAGGGTGTTGAGGGAAAAGGATAGAGAAGGTCAGAAGGAGTTGCATTGTGCCTTTGTGGACTTACAGAAAGCATATAACAGGGTGCATAGAGAGGAATCATGATATTATATGAGGAAGGCGGGAGTGACAAAGAACTATATAACAGTGTTACAGGATATGTACGAGGGTAGTGTGACAGTGGTGAGGTCTGCAGCAGGAGTGACATGCATTCAAGGTGGAGCTGGGATTACATCAAGGATCAGCTCTGAACCCTTTCTTATTTGCAGTTGTGACAGACAGGTTGACAGATGAGATCAGACAGGAGTCCTCGTGGACTATGATGTTTGCAGATGACATTGTGATCTGGGAACAGACCCGCGGTGGTGGTGCTGCAGTAGCGTTTTTGCCTCACAGTAAGAAGATGTCCAGTTCAATTCTCAGCTAGAGCATCTTCTGCGTGGAGACATGCATGAATGGGTGTACCTTCGTTGAAGGTTGTGCATCAGGGCTGGTAACTCAGCATGTAAAAATCAACTACCAATCATTAGCAGACCGGAGTTCCACTGTGGCAACCCCTAACCAGGAAAAGCCAAAAGACACAACAAGTGAGAGTAGGGAACAGGTTGAGGAGACTATGGAGAGATGGAGATTGCTCTAGAGAGGACAGGAATGAAGATCAGCAAGACTAAGACAGATTATATGTCTGTGAATGAGTGAGAGGACAGAGGAATGGTGAGGATGCAGGGAGTAGAGTTGGCAAAGGTGGATGAGTTTAAATACATGTGAGTAACAGTTCAGTGCAATGGTGGGCATGGAAGAGAGATGAAGAAGAGAGTGGAGGCATGGGGTAGTGGGTGGGGAAGAGTGTTAGGTGTGATTTGTGACAGATGGGTACCAGTAAGAGTGAAAGGGAAAGTCAACAAGATAGTAGTGAGTGAGACCAGCTATGTTATATGGGGTGGAGGTGGTGGCACTGAAGAAAAGACAGGAGTCAGAGCTGGAGATGACAGAGTTAAACATGTTAAAATTTGCACTGGGTGTGACAAGGATGGACAGGATTAGAAATGAATATATTACAGGGTCAGCTTGGTTGGTCAGTTTGGACACAAAACCAGACAGGTGAAATTGCACTGGTTTGGACATGTGCTGAGGAGAGATGCTGGGTATATTGGGAGAAGGATGCTAAGGATGGAGCTGCCAGGTAAGATGAAAAGAGGAACACCTAAGATAAGGTTTAGGGATGTGGTAAGAGAAGACATTCAGGTGGTTGGTGTGATAGAGAAAAGTGCTGAGGACAGGAAGAAATGGAAACAGATGATTTGCTGTGGTGACCCCTAACGGGAGCAGCCAAAAGAAAAAGATGGTCTTTGGCCCAGTATACCCCTATTAACCTATAAAGGGGATTAACGGACTGGCCAGAATGAAAGCAATGGTGTCCTTGCCTAAATTAGGAGTAACACAATCAGCTTAGTTTTTGGAGGAAATTAAATAAATTCTCATTTATGTTATTTTAAGCAATGTTGGAGGGGATGGTATTTACAGCTTCTCTTAAATGACAAAGAGAGGAGTTGCATTTCTAGTACATAGCCCATTGGAATGGAAAAACAAGACATGCAAAACAGACCAAAATGGCACCAAACTTGCTGGAGAGGTAGTTGGCAGCTATTATGGACCCAACGAGGACTCAGATTATGCATGGTGGTCTAAGGTTGAGCAGCTACAAATCTACCAGAGTTAAGATTACTATATCCATAGATGGAAAGTATTCCCAGGGGTATAGATAGATGATTATGTAAATTCCTGGCCCTGCTCATCACCATGGAGTCTTTGGACTTAGAAAGATGCATGGTGTATTTTACATACTAATGTCTTAGATTTTAGTTTTTATGGCCCCAGGAATGGAACTGCTATTGCTCTAAACATAATTTTAATTTCTACAGGGAAATTTTCTCCAGGCCCAATGTTGGCCATTTGCTCTTTCACATCATTCACTGATTTATCTGGACATTGGTAAAGGAATGTGTTTAATGGATGTTTAATTCTTTATGTTTGAGAAATCATGATAGATGTAAACTTATTTGGGAATGGATAGGTAGATTCTGGCAGTTTGGCTTTAAAACAGGTAAGTCTCCAAGGGAGAGCTGGAGTCATTTTCATAGGTTCATAGGTAGGTACTAGGCTATTGGCCTAAGGGCATACTTAAGCCTAGCCAACAAGGTTCCCCGGCTTAAGCCACAGAAGAAAGTTATTTTCCTGTGCCACTGTCGAACAGACACACAGAAGTGATCCCCGGGGTGAATTTCCTATTTCCCACCCACTCATCAAGATTTTTCTTGAAGAGTGCTAAAGAAGAACTTTGTTTGACATAGATGGGTAGCCTGTTCCAAAGTATGGGAAGTCTCTGGGACAGGAATCTATCCCTCCAGCATGTCCTGTTTATTGTGGTGACAAGGTTTAGTTCCCTATTGTGTGTAGCTCAGAGTGATTGAGATTTATTTAGGTGTAGCATGTCCAACAGCTCTGGGTTTGACATAGCTTTATATGTTAGGCAGAGATCACTTCAGAGTAGGTGATATGCTACGGAGTAAAGCTGGAGTATTTTGAGGTGGTCAGTGTAGGGCATTTGTTTGAGGTCAGTAATCCTCTTTGTGATGTACTTCTGTGGCCTTTCCAGATGCTGCAGATGTCTTGTGAGGTACATTCCAAAAGGGGTGTTGTACTCTATAATGGGTCTAATGAGTGTCGAGTAGAGGGGAACAATTACCTCTTTTTTCCTGGATGAGAACCCTTTTATGGTGAGGTGTGCCACGTAGTAGGACTTCCTGACTACTGTGGCGATGTGACTATCAAAGGAGACACTACTGTCCACCTGGGTCCCAAGGTCTCTTATCACACATTCGATGTTAAGTAGATTGCTGCCTACGTGGTAGTTCATGGGTACAGAGTTTTTACCAAAGGGGATGACACTGCACTTTTTGGCATTGAGCTTGAGGCCATGGCTCTGACACCAGGCATCTATCTCAGCGAGGCCCTTCTGTAGGATGTCCACATCATTTGGGGACTTGACTATGGCTCCTAGTTTGCAGTCATCTGCGAACTTCATTAGCTAGAGGCCTTCTGTGTTAGCCTGTACTTTAGAGAAGTAGATACCAAACAGGAGAGGTCCCAGGATGGAACCCTATGGTACTCCACTTGTCACTGCTTTGAGATCAGATTTGGAGTCTGCAACTTTTACAGTGTGGGTTCTGTCAGTGAGCTAGTTGCAACCCATATTGTGACGTAGGGATTTATACCTAGTTTAGTGAGTTTAGCTATAATTCCAGAATGGGGGATGGTGTTGAAAGCTTTGGCAAGGTCAAAATAGGTTGTGTGAACCACCTTACCCTCATCTACAGCTTTGGTGACTGCCTCAAAGAGGTTGATCAGGTTCAGGAGGCATGATTTGCCTTTCACAAACCTGAACTGGGTGGTATCCAGAGTTTGGAGGTTACCAATGTCTTTGTTTATGAGTTCCATGATGATACATTCCATGGCCTTGCGGACCAGGCTCGTCAGGCTAATAGGTCGATAGTTCCTGGGATCAGTGGTGGCTCCCCCTTTGTGGAGTGGGATAACTGTTGCTGTGCGCCATTCAGTGGGCACAAAGCCTGATGTAAGGCTATTACTGAACATGGTGCTTAAGTGGGGAGACAGTTCATTCTGAAGTTTGTGTAAAACACAGCCTGGGATGTTGTCCAGTCCCATGAATGTTGTGTTTTTGGCTTTAGAGAGTGCAGCTTTTACCTGCGTAGTTCTGATTACAGGGACTCTGCATTCTTCATGTATAGATATGGGCCCTTTAGGGGATGGGGGGATAAAGCTAGTACTGAACGTATCTGCCTGGATGTTGGCAATATCAGTTGGTTCTGTAATTTTCATGCATTTATGCTGTAACTCAGAGCAGATCTGGGTGTTGCCATTGAGATTCTTGACATAGCTATAGAATACTTTGTGGTTGTCCTTAGAATTAGTGGCAATTTTGTTTTCATAGCTAGCTTTGGAGGCTCTTATAAGGGATCTCAGCTTCTTACTGAGACTGACCAGGGAGCTCCTCCACTCATGGGATTTTACTCTCTTTTGCAAAAGTTTCTTCCTTCTGTTGTACAGTTTGTTTATAGCAGGGGACCATCAGATTGGCTTCCTTTTTTTGGGGGAATAGCATCTTGGTTCTGTTTGGGATAGCACGATCCATGCACTCGTGTAAGTGCATATAGAGTGCATTTGTGTAGGATTCAGCAGTTTTAACTGTATTGTCCATCTGCATGGGTGTCATGAAGTTCACTACTTCTGTCTTAAGAAGCATGAATTTGGCTTTGGAGACATTTTTTACCATGGTTTCCTTAATGGGGGTGGGGGTGGGATGTGGATATCAAGGGTGATTAGCTTATGGTTGGATCGGACCAACGAGGAGTTGACTTCAGGTGTGGAACACTGGTCACTCATGTTGGTAATGACTAGGTCTAGGATATTGTTGCCCCTGGTGGGGGTGTAGATAAGTTGATCCAGGGCTTTAGAGTTTATGAATTCCAGAAAGCGTTGAGCTAAGGAGTTGGTACATGAGTAGTTTTCCCAGTTAATGGTGGGGTAGTTAAAGTCACCCATTATTAGGGTGTTTGGTTGAACCCTAATATTTTCCAGTACATCAAGAAAAGAGGAGTGTAAATCCTGGGGCATGGTGGGGGATCTGTAGCAAGCTACAATTTGGATTGCAGTTTTGCCCAGAATTAGTTGAACTTGGATAACCTCAGATGCATTATGCTGAGCAACTAGCCTGGAGGTGTGGATATCCTTAATGAATATGGACACACCTCCACCTTTGGTGTTTTGGTCCAGGTTACATGGCCGAAAAGTGTGGTATGAGTTATAGCCTGATAGTGCAGGGGTGCTCTCTGGAGCCTTGAACCAGGTCTCAGTCTCTGCACAGATATTGATGTTCTCCATTTTAAGGAGTGCCTCGAGTGAGCACATTTTGAGATTTAGACTTCTAGCATTGAGTAGCATTACCCTCAGTTTTTGCTTGCCTGTTCCTGTTATGGTGGTGAATTTGTTATTTGAACCTTGCCTAAAAAAGGCGCTATAGGGGCAGCGAGAGCCATAGCCAGTATCCGGAATCCTAGGGGCGACAGGTGCAGGCCATCTGTGGCAAAGCATCATGGTCTGTCGACCATGTCATCCCAAGCAGACAGGTACTGAGAGACAGATACAGATATTTTAAGAAGGCCCTGTGGATTTTCTGTCAGTGTATCCATAAAGCTCAGATTTGCTTGGAATAGCAGCAAAGCCAGGAATGGTCAGAGGATGTTAAGAGGTTAGAAAACTTGTAAAAGCTTTCTCAGTGCAAGGGTAAGGCCATTTAAACAGAATTTAAAATGTTGAAAGTGTTTCGGTCTATCACTGGTCTATCAAGCTTCAAAAAATTTAGGTCAAGTAGGAAAGTCTGTTTTGGGGCTAAACGATAGATGCCCCCAATGTGCTTGCTAGATGGTATCATGAATGCAATAGGGATCTGATAGTATGTGGTATAATGATGGGGGAGGGCATGTTTATTAGTAGTCCTAAGAGTATCAATAGGCTGTTTTTAAAGAATATAATGATAGACAATTTTAACATACAACTGTCTCATACCTGGACCTCTTGAAATTTTCATATAAATTCTCGGTTAATGTGCCTACTTCTAGTGATAGGGAAAGTTGAATGAGAAGCTCTCATTGGAAGTGATTCATGTAGTGATCAAAGAGCTTAGAGTTGGTAAACACTTAGCCTAGATGGTCTTACTTCCAATTAATGCAAAAAAATATGGAGATATTTTATTAAATCCTCTCAAGGATTTTATGTATTGGCAGAAAGGGTAAGGCAGTTTTTAGAGGATTCAAACAGGGCTAAAGTTATGTTTTTACCTAAACCAGGGAAAGGTAGATCTATTCTGGCTAACGTTTGGTTAATTTAATTATTACAGAAAGAGACTTGGATATATGCTAAGATTTTGGCTAAGTGACTGTGTAGAATATTAGTGAATCTTATTCCAGACAACCACCAGGAATTTGTAAAGAGTAGAGCGAGGAGTCCTGATCTTGTGAGACTATGGCTAAATATTCAAAGGCAGGAGCAGCATTATGGCAATTTCTCTTGTGCCTTTCTGATTGATTTTCAAAAGGTACTCAGTAGCAGAGAGTGGAATTTTATCTGGGCATTAAAAGAGGGTTAGTCACCTGCTCTCTTTTACAAAAATGTGCCAGTTGCTGTATTCTGAGGCTACAATATGTGTTTATGGAAATGGTGTTCTTTCTCCATTGATAAATTTAAAAATGGGTATGAGACAAGTGTAAATCCTCACCTCCATAGCTCTCAACTGGCCAGATTTTCAGAGAATGTCCAGATTTTTGACTCATATTTTTGGTTCGTTTCTCATAAAATTGTAGTTTTCTGGCAAATCACTGGGAAATCATTGAGGGCTGAAACTGGAAAATAAAGGCAGACATTTGGTGTTCAGACTTCATATCCTTCAGGAAATTCATGCTAATGCAAAACCTGTTATTGTATCAACTTTCTAATATTTAAAAAGTGTCCCTATTTTTGAGCTTTTCTCTCCCATTATTTGTGACTTGGTCCAGATTTCTTGGTTTATGAGGTTGAGAGATATGCGCACCTTGTTATTGTTTGTTTTAGCCATGGGGGTCTTTGATAAGTTCTTGTGATCCAGTCATAAAAGAGATAGCTTCATAACCTAGGATTATGACCCCAAGAAGACTTCCTGGTTACTGATGACTGTGTGGTGTGGTTATCTATCCCTACTAGTAGTCTGCAGGGGTATTAAAGTGCTTTAATGAGTTTGCCAGGGACTCAGGTCTTAAGATAAATGTTACTAAAACTCAGTTTTTCCATCTTATAAAGAATGCACAAGTGTACCTAAAGAGCTGGGATTATTTACCCTGATGTATAGTAAAACTGGTTGATTATCTAAGTATCTGGATTTTTCTCAACTAATTAACTTAAATACTCAGTCTCTAACTCGATTTTTTTTAGGGATACATGCCAGGAGTGGTCAAAAATTAAAGGTTCTGTTTTCGAGTACAGGTCAGATAGTTAAGACATTATGGCTCACACATGAACACCACCAACCCACTGACCAATTTTTATTTATTTTATTTTTATTTATTACACTTGATTACCAGGGAAGAGTCCGACTGGACATGTAGCCCATTTTCAGCGGAGACCCTGGGAGAAAAGCTCCAGTATTAAACTACATTGATGCATAGAATTAAGGTTTGTAATATTGAACAAAATCACCAAGGCATACAATAGTTGTCAGTATACAATAATTGATATAACTTATTACAAATAATACGTGAGACAATATTTCTCAAACTCACCAATGAATAGAGTTGTGGGCAGCAGCACAGACTCTACATGGTGCCCTATAGGGGGGAGAGTTGTATAGACCAACCGCTCTGGGCATCTACTGTGGTGCACAGTATCCTCAAGGTAGGAGAACATGGATCACAGACTGCGTGTCGTGGGAGGGCTAGCCACTCAATGGTGTAAAATATGGCTCTAGGTAATTCAGTCATGTTGACTAATGCCACTAAAAATGGGCATGGGTAGTTACCGGTGATAAGTAGGTTGAGGACCCGGCCTACTCTGAGCCATGCCACAAACCCTTGCTAACGGTGGGAGGGGTATATGTGCCCCTATTGACCAGTGTGTGCCTGCCATAAAGCTCAGCAGCCATGGGTCAGTAAGCTACTGGCTGGCTGGTGTTTAGTTGCCCAGCTTGGGTTACCTGGGATAGCTCTGTTGAGTGAAAGCTGGATGTAAAGCCAACCAACCTGCTAAACATGAACTGAGAATTGCTATGCTTAATGCAGGTTCACTGACAGGATGCAGCTTGGAAGTGGATGACATGATGATACGGAGGAGACTGGACATCCTATGCATCCAAGAGACAAGATGGAAGGGCAGTGCAACAAAGCCACTTGGCTTGGGATCCAGACTCTACTACTCAGGTGGAGGGCAGGCTAAAAATGGTATAGGAATCGTGGCAAGAGAGATGCTTCAGAAGGCAATAAGGGATATCATCAGAATTAATGACAGACTCATGGCAGTCAGACTCCAGTGTAATGATAGGGCAGCATTCATAATCTCAGCCTATGCCCCACAGCAGGGTTGTGATAGTGAGGAAAAGAGTGCATTCAGACAGCAGTTGCAGGACTTACTAGATAAAGCAGGACAATGTGAATTGGTGTTGATAATGGGTGACTTGAATGCACATATTGGGACAGACAGAACAGGATATGAGGACTGTCTGGGTCCACATGGGTGTGGCAACAGGAATAAAGAAGGAGAAGCCATTCTAGACTTCTGTATGGCAAATGGCTCAATAGTAGCGAACACATGGTTCAGAAACAGAGACAGTCACAAGATCACATACAAGAGTAGTCAACATGTGACTCAGGTAGACTTCCTCCTAGTAAGGAAAAGACATTGAGGTAGAATCCATGATTGCAAAGTCATCCCCAGTGAAACAGTCGGCACACAGCAAAAAGCAATAGATGCCACAATCAGCTGCAAGCAGTGGTCAGAGAAGGCTCTAAGGTCAACAGACACCAGGCTGAAGACCTGAAAGTTGACTGGAGAGAAAGTACAACAGTTCAAGGAATTACTTAGGGCTCTAGCACCCCAAGAAGAGGAGGAAATAGGTGGAGTTGAAGAAGAATGGCAGCACCTAGCATGTGTTAGGATTCCAGAAAAGATATGTGGTCTAGCCAGGTATGGAAATAAGGTACATAAGAAAAGCAGGTGGTGGAATGCAGAAGTCCATGAAGTCATCAAAAGAAAGAAGGAGTGCAGGAAGAAGTGGGAGATGGAAAAGACGGACCAGGCTAGGAAGGACTACTGACTGACTAACAAAGAATCTAAGAAAGAAGTTGCAATAGCAAAGAATAGGGCATCAGAGGCACTTTTCCGACTTCTGGAAAGTGACTCAGTAAGCGGCACAAAGAAACTATATTAGATTGCAAGGCAAAGACAGAAAGATAAAGAAGATAGTCAGACACCCTACATAAGGGATGTCAGCAACAACCTGCTCACCAGTCCAGAGGGCATCAAAGGCAGATGGAAGGAGTATTTCCAGCATCTTCTGAATGAAGTGAACTCCACAGAAGCTGTACTGCCCCAGAAACAGCCTACAATGAGAGCAGAAGAGGAGTCACCCTAGAAGAAGTAAGAACAGCATTTAGGGAGATGAAGTCAGAGGAAAGCAGCAGGCTCAAATGAGGTCACAGCAGATATGATAAATGTGTTTGGTGAGATAGGGGACAAATGGCTCCTGAGGGTACTAATAGCTGTGTGGAGAGAAAGGCGTTTCCCAGATGACTGGAGAATAAGCATACTCGTGCCTGTATACAAGAACAAAGGGGACATTCACAACTGTGGGCAGTACATAGGCATCAAACTCCTATGACATTCATGAAAGTTCTGGAGATGGTGACTGATAAACGGATACACAGAGGAGTAGTAGAATGTAAGATGGGAGATGAGCAGTTTGGATTTATATCAGGATGCAGCACAATTGACCCGGTATTTGCATTGAGACAGATACTTGAGAAGAAGCTAGAAATGAGATGAGAGTCCAACTGGGCATTCCTAGACTTGGAGAAAGCATATGACAAGGTCCCAAGAAAGCTGATATGGGCAGTACTCTGGTGGTATGAAGTCCCAGAAACACTAGTAGAATTAGTGCAGGCTATGTACAAGGACCCAATGATTCAAGTAAGGACAGTGTTCGGCCTCACAGAGGGGTTCCCAGTGGGAATGGGTGTACATCAGGGTTCAGCTCTGAGCCCACTGCTGTTCATACTGGTGATGGACTACATTAGCAACAGGTTGGAGGGGAGGGATCGATAAAGCTGCTGTATGCAGATGATGTGGCAGTACAGGGAGACTAAGTTAGAACTTCAGCAAAGGATAGGAGAATGGAATGCAAATCTGAAGGGACATGGGATGAACTAAGCACAGATAAAACAGTGGTAATGGTAGCAAATTGGGGAAATAAGAAGAAGCTGAGAATAGAGATATTGGAACAGATAAACAGCTTCAAGTATCAATGAGGGGTAGCCGAGGAGAAGGGTAGTCTGAATGAAGAGGTCAAAGTTAGAATCAGAGGGGCTGCAGCCAACTGGCATAGAGTATCAGGTGTAGTGTATGATAGAAGAATGCCAAAGAAGCAGAAAAGGAAGGTGTACAAGACAGTGGTGAAACCAGTACTACTGTATGGTACAGAAACCTGGGTAGTAAAGGCAGAACAGTTGAAGAAGATACAGGTGATGGAAATGAAGTGCCTGAGAAAGGTGGTAGGATGCACACTGCAGGGCAGGCGAAGAAATGAGGACATAAGAGCAGAAACCAAAGTAGCTCCAATTGCAGAAAAGATCAAAGAGAACAGACTATGATGGTTTGGGCACATGTGTAGAAAAGCAGAAGACAATCTGGTGAGAAAGATTTGGGACAGACAGGAAGAATGTAAGAGGAAATGAGGACATCCAGCAAAGAGGTGGATGGACTGTGTGAAAGAAGATCTGCGACAGTCAGGCATGAGTGTTGAAGAAGGCAGGAGTGTGGCACTGAATCGAGAGAGATGGCAACAGTTAGCATGATACCCCGACCCAATGTAGAAAAATGGGAAAAAAGGGGGCTGATAATGACAATATTGATACCTTATTACAAATAAAACAAAAGACAATATTGATACAGAGGAAGCAGTATCAAACTAAGAAAACATTAGACTCATGCATTCTAGGAACCTGAATATAGAGTGGTGCATCTTGTACATGAAGTGTGTGGCTTGAATCGCAGAGTAAAATAGCCATAGAGAGGAGAAGAAAAAGAAAAAAAGGACATTGTAGTAGTGGTTCTAGAAGACAGTTGAGCAGTAGAAAACGTGAAACATGCATGGGGAGAGGGAGGATAGAATTAGAGCTGGGTTTAGTTGGGTGAGAAATCCAAATACCTAAGTAATCAACCAGTTTTACTATACTTCAGGGAAAATAATTTAAGTGAATACCAAGAACCAAAACACAAACTATGCTCAAGTGAAAGTGAAACACTGGTGGTTAACAAAAGGATTATTTAAACTGAGATTAAGTGGTGTTGTGTTTATAATAGCCAGACTTCTTCATAAATACACCTTACACAAAACCCATTTTTAAAGACACAATTAAAATCACATGACCAGCACAGGGTTGAATGTCTTAAAGTGACAGAATAATCCCATAAAAATATATTTGGACTGTACCAATATGTGTTAAGATGAGGTAATATTTTATATTTGTTTGGGCTATTTATTGGGATTTAACAGTGAGCAAGGTGAAACAGTTTGATGGGCTTATACTGTCTCTTTAAAACTTTAAACTTTGTACTGGTCATATGATTTTAATTAGTTCATTAAAATTGAGTTTTGGGTAAGGTGTATTTAGATTCTGCACAAGTCTGGCTATTGTAAAGGTGAAAGACATTATGGCTATGAAAAATCTAATTTCTTCTCTGGCATTTGCCCCACCCTGTGTTTTCCAAACACATAAAGCAGTGGCAGAGGATAATTATGAACTTTATTAAACAGAAATATAAGCCCAGGATTAACCATAGCAAATTATTTGCTCCAGGTGATCTTGGTGGATTAGGGCTGCTGAATTTACAAAGGTTTGCTAAGGCAGCCATTGGATGGCAGTATGTAAGGGCATGGTGATAGATTTCAGGTGAATGTTAAATTATCATCGTCCTAGATCTTCCAGAATCAGGTAAATTGTCCCACGAGATTTGGGATCATTGGGGACTAGAAAGTTGCCCGAGAAACATTTTCGATGTGAGTGTAAAACACATGTGGGAAACATGACTATTTTACCTTCTTCAAGGTTATGGGTTAGTCCAAGAATATTGATTGGTCAGAATGTTATACTCTGGCAGAAGTGGACTGCGAAAGTACAAACATCAGTGACAGTCTTTTCTTTTTCTCTTGCACAGGACATTGGGGAAGCAAATAGAGTCCTTATAGAAATTAGGTGCTGGCATGTTTTGCAGTTATGGGCATCTCTCAACTACATATCTGTAAGTCACTAGACACCCTATGGCTGGAGGGAGTAAACAGAGTCATGGAGAAGGTGCATCAGGGTCAAGCCCTACTTTGGTATATAATAAGTGACAGGAGTCATTGCATTCTTACATTGATGATCATGAATATACTACTGTAGCACAATTTTTTTAAACACTAGGGCCTTTCTCCTCGGATATGTACTTCAAATGTTTACACCTATGGCAATATTCTCCTTTGTTCTTTAAGTTAAATTTAGGAAGAAGGGATGGGGCTTGCTGGAATTATGGGAGTTTTGATGCAGAAAATCTACAGCCAGCCTGGCTTAAGTTTCTTGATAAGCTATGTTAGGCACTTAGGGTTCCTCTACCTTCTCTTCTCGATATACACTTTTGGTTGTTAGCTATTCTTGCAGGGGGACATGGTTTATCTTTTACTGTTTGGTGCTGAATGGTGATTGCATCCTTGCTAAAAACGTGTTTAAAGTTTGAAGATATTTGACTAGAGACTGGTCTACATTATTTTTGACCTCAACATGAGAAAGTGGAATGAGTGGTCATCTATATTTTGTTTATTGCTTTGTAATGTTCGGGACATGAAGCTTATTCCTCAATGTTATCAATTTTTCATTTATAATTGAAAACATTTGAATATTTAATGACATGCATTAATGTTATCTGTTCAATTTGTTTTTAGTACTTTTATTTTGCAGTTATGGTTGTTCGATGGCTATACAAAAAATGAATTCAAGATTTCAGAACTAGAGTAAACCAAACATGAGATGACAAAGTTCCAAATGGATGAATTTCCAGTTATAGAAAAAAAAAAGTTTATCGCATTTTTATTTTCCCATGATTATTACAGTTTTGAGTAGTTGTGCTCTGTGTTGATCTTCACATTTCTGATTTTTCTATTATGTCATACTCCTATATGTACATATATGTGTCTTTTCTTATAAGTAGATTCACAACACATTCTCACACTCTCTTCACCATCAAAAGATTGAACATATTCTGGTGAATCAGAAAATAAATCACCAGACTGCTGTGTGTGTGTGTGTGTGTGTGTGTGGGGGGGGGGGTGCATTTTTCTTAACAATGTAATCAAGTGTTTTCTTGAACAGTATTTAGTGTTGATAGAACTGTTTTCTCAGAAAGTATATTTTAAGATCTGGCTGTAGATGTGTTTTTTTTCTTCAAATAATGGAGAACACCCTGAAGGATTCTTTTCTGGGTGAATAGGGTATGGAAGTTTAAGTCTTTTACTGTACCACTATAACTCAAACAGTACAGGGCAATAGTCATTTAGATAAAGTGAGAGTGATTTCATATTTAAAATTTTGTTTGGTACATTAGTAAGAATACAACTTAAAGGGAAATTATTGTTCATGATGAAATCAGGTCTAGCAGGTTTCCAAGAAAACTGATTAAAGCTTAACCCATATAACAAATCTTGGTACTTACGTATTATCGCAACCAGATTTAGAAGTCATGCTACTTCCTAATGTTATGCCGAAAGTAATTTATTCTGCAGTGGCAAGGTTTGATTAAAGTCCAATTCACTTTCCTATCACCTCGGTTCTGCAACAGGGACGTCTTCTGGGTTGCATCCTTTACTGCCGTAATGAACACTAAGAATTGGTTAAGGCATACCCTTCCAGCTTGCCTGTAACACTGGGTAGTCAGGCTTTTCATTAATGTGTTTCTTTACAAATGCATTTTAAATGTTTTATTTTGTTGTGACTTTATGCAGAGCTGAAATAAGGCATGGAAGCAATTTATCTTCCATGCTTTTATGCCTTATTTGTACAATGTGTGTGTATTTCTGTTTTCTGTTTTACAGCACTGCGATCCTGTGTAACATGCTTCGGGTCAAGACAGGGTAGAATCCCTGTGTGTTATCATGTGTTGCAATGACTTGTGTGTTGAGATTAATTGCTTTTCCCTACAGGAATATTCCTTAACAGTAAACCCAATCCTGATTCCTTTTGACTGTGGAAGAATCTATCTAGAAAGTGGTGCATGTTTTCATCTCGCCGGTTCATTTCATTTGCATTACTGCACGGTCCCGAGAAGACAAATGGCATACCAGTTCCTGTTCCCATGTCACATACAGGCTGAACCACTACTGATTTGCAGTCCATACACCCCTGTTCACTTCAAAAAACCCTAATTTCGCAATAACATCAGGAGTTATGCCTGGTCCCCAATCTGGTTGTGATAATACGTAAGTACTCAAATCTTTAATATTTTGAGTGGAAGTGGTGATTAGCTAGCCAGGTTTGAAATCATTTAGAATTAGGGTGTTAACGTTTTTTGAAGAAGAGGTATGAGATCTCCTTAAGAATGGAGTCAAGGGTAGATATAGAGGTGAGAGGTGTAAACAGATTATGGCTATTGTAAGTTTAGTGGTAATATGGAGAAAGAATAGCTATGATCCAGATGGGGAGTGAATGTGTCTGCTGTAGAACAGCTGGCAAGAGCGGAATAGAAAAGATGCTGTTTGCAGACAGGCAAGTACCCCACTGTAGTCCTAAGACAAGGGCAGTCTTTGCATACAGATTTTAATGGGGCAGATTTGTGGATGGCACAGTGGTGCAGATGGTGCAGTGGTTCAACAGTTTGTGTTGTCACCTCACAGCAAGAAGCTCTCCAGTTCGATTGTCGGCTGGTTTGCCTTCTGTGCAGAGTCTGCATGTCCTCCCTGCATTTGTGTGGGTTTCCTCCCATGTTACAAAGATGTGTCTGGAGCATTTCTCCCTAGGCCTCTGCTGAAAATTAGCTTGTTCGAAGTCAGGCTTTCCCAGTAAACAAATGTTAAATAAATAAAAAAGTTAGTGATTTATGTTATGGTACTTGGGTTTGTTCCAGGCAGTGAGAAGGTCAAGGAGTATAAATACTAGAAAAAAATTACAAGTACTTATTTGTAATGACAAATATTTCAATAAATATGTTTCTATAAATGTCAACCAGTCTAACAGCCTAAGATTTCTTAGCACCGTAATGGAAGGTCCAGCCATAGGACAGAATGAGGAACTTGACAGGGAACAAAAGAAAAATGACTCACATAAACTGGTTTAGCATTTCAAATTCAGCAAGTCAGTGCAAAGATGTAAAATAGGAACTATGTACTATACTAACTGATGGCAATCCATGTCGATGCCACAGTTCCAGTTGTAAAGCATTGTGTTAAATACAGAAGTGATGAGAGAAGTCTGAATGTCTGAAAACTGCAACCTTGGCATATGCTCAGTTAATTCAAATGCTCTTTTTTCCAGAGGGTTACTGTAAAGGAGATTGTACACCTCAAATGTGCAGTGATTCACAGCTAATTTTAAGCCCAAAGTTGTATATGTATGTGGGGCTTTCCTGCAGAGAAAAATGTTTTTGTTTTGTAATTACAATTTCTTTTAGCAGAAACTGAAATTAGTAAGAAATTTCCATCAGTTGCCCTAGACATTTGAATGAAAAACATTTTATAGACTCATAGTTCTTCCCACAGCAGCAAACAATCCAGTCTAAAGATAGAAGTTAATAAAAATGACAAGTGGGAAATGAAGAAATGACACACCACTTACTTGGTTTGGCAAGTTAAACCCAAGCATTCAGTGTTACAAAGCAAAACTGGAACAGTCTGAATCTTTGACTCATACCTCTTAACTGTCAAGATTTTTGCAGAATGTCCAGATTTTTTGCTCATATTTTTGGTCTGTTCCCCGTAAAATTTCTAGTTTTCTGACAAATCACTAGGATGATCTGTAGCTTGAAGTCAATAAATAATGACATATGTTTGAGTTTCAGTTTTCAAATCCTACAGAAAATGTATTAAAACAAATCCTGTTATGCTAGCAAGTTTCTGTTTATAAGAACAATATTTAAAATATATCCCTATTTTTGGGACTTTGCCCCTCCATTTTGTAAGGCTTTGTCCAGATTTCTTGCACTAAGAGGTTAAGAAGTATGATTCTTTGCCATGGATGGTCTTTTTCACACATCCCCACCTTTTCATTTACATTGCAGCATGGGAGAAACTCAAGTGAGCATTGTTCAAGTAGCCCTGGAGCCCTTGTGTAAGAGCAGGTGGTAGTTTAGCCAAATGACAGAAATCAGAAGAGTGACATGGGACAACAGGAAGATGACCTACATCTCCTGCTTTAGCAGTTACATTTCGCAGATTAGGTCAGCTTTGTAAAATGTGTACAAAACTGATTCTTTTCATAAGTGAACTCTCTCGCAGACCCCACTTCACATACAGACACACAGTCAGTTTCATGACAACAAATCAGATGATCATTTGAGTGCCATTCATACAAACTTGTCAACTTTCCTGCAACACAAGCAGTTTAATTAGAGGGCACATGTCAAGAGGCTGACAGGGATAACAGAAGGCGTTCTGTATTGTGAGATTGCAAAGCATGATATGTTATGTATTTGAGTGAATCTGACTGCTGAAATATCTGCAATACTGAAAAGAATCAAATTCAAATATATTTAATGCGTTTGCCATACTTTATGTGAAGCCACTTCAGAATAAGAGGCTCTGAGCTAGAATGCTTGTTTTTTGTATGCACTAAGCACAAATAATGTTTCCTGATGAAGGAAAGGAATATCAGCATTTTCAATAAGTAGTAGATATTTGTACAATGGAAAACTATGCAATATAGAGGTATATTTGCAGGATTTGAGCAGTTAAAATGAAATAGCAAGTATAATGTAGAAAGCTGCTGCTTTTTGCTCAGACATGTGACTGAAGACACTGCAACTTGGAGTGTAAAATTCAGAGTACTGTGAGGATAATGAATAACGTTGTTTGGGAAGTACAGTTATAGTTGCTGGTTTGTCTGCCACTTTTTGAAATCGATGATGCTGTAGTCTCATGACAACAGACATCTGAATCATCATCTTTTCTCACATCCTGCCTCATTGGTAGCATGGCATCTTGTATTTCCTGTACCCAGGAATTTCCTCCAAATTTATTTTTGTAGGGAGACATCCGAGGCAGTGTAATGCAGTCTCAATTAAGGATGACTACAGTAAGGTTTTTGTGTTGACACAACAGCAATGGCAAATCAAATGCAATATAATATCCTTGGGATCTTTTCATTACAGTAGGTTCTGGTAACAGAAGAGGAATGTGATGTGCCATTTAAGCTAATACCATCACCCCAAATTGTGCCAGTGTGTCCTGAAGTGGTTTGTTTCAGCATTAAACATACAATGTAATAGCCATAGCTGATTTAGTTGGATTGTTGAAAGAGAAGAGAAGATTATCACCAATGGAAGTTCATCAGCAGCAGCTCTAGAACTAAAAAAGTACAATGGGGTGGGGCATCTGTATCTCTCACTACTGTACACAACAGCTCAAATGTTTATATGTCTAGGCCCCAGGATGCTATACTCTACAAACAGCCAATTTCAATTTCTTTTTAAATAATTTTAAATAATTTTAAGGCACATCGTTTGAACTATATGGTACTTGCGGTTCCACTTCATATCATCAAATTATCATTTCATCGAATTTCAAATCATCGAGACCAAATTGTCGAAAACTCATTTCATCGAAAATTCATTTCATCGAATCTCAAATCATTGAAAACTATAAAGCAGCTAAAAATAACATCCCAGACACTGTTTACTATGTTTATGCAGGGGGGCAAGCCCCCCTGCACCCCCCATGTGGGAGGCTCTGCCCCCCACACCCCTGTAATTAAATATACCATCTCCAAGGTCGCACTACAGTGGGGTTAGGAAATTACCTTTTTACCCCACTCTAGTGCAGCCTTGGAGTTGGTATATTTATTTACGGGGGGTGTGGGGGGTGGAGCCCCCCACATGGGGGGTGCAGGGGGGCTTGCCCCCCTGCATAAATGTAGTGAAAACTTTGTGGAATGTTATTTGTAGTTGCTTCATAGTTTTCAATGATTTGAGATTCGATGATATGAGTTTTCGATGAAATGAGTTTTCGATGATTTGGTCTCAATGATTTGAAATTCGATGAAATGATAATTCGATGATATGAAGTGGAACCGGTACTTACATGTTTTGTGTGCTGTCCTTAAAGAGGGAATCATGCAATGGCCGAAATGTGATGTTTTGTTTTAGGCCTCTGTACAATGCTTTTATCACCTAGTAATGTTTTTAATAGTTTGTCTGAGCATAATGTAGCAAACTGACACTATTTGCACTGAAACGTGACTGAAGGCATTCCAACTTGACTTCACAGTTTCATTGCCTGATTAGCCACTTTATCCTTTTTAGCATCACAGGGGAGTCAAAACTTATGTTAATACTCAATAAACACAAAATAGAGAAGCTAATTCAGGAGACAGTTCTAGTGTATCACAGCATACACTCTCCAAGTGAGGAATTTAGACGTTTGCCAGTTCGCACATTACATGTATTTAAGATGTGGGAAGAAAGGAGCAGCAGGCAATGATAACTCATGCAACCACAAAGATGATATGCAGAATCTGAACAGAAGAATCCCAGCCATGAATGAAGAACTATGTGATGAGATGCAGCAATGGTATTGCCGTGCCACTGAACAGCCTGCACCTTGACTTAAATCACTGAAACTCGTCAATCTAGTGTAGGATAGCCTGTTAAATAAAATGTTAGCATTTGGATATATGCCATATCTATAGTGATACACTGCACTTGCATTTATTTATTAGCTTGTTTATGCTTTGTTAATGGCTACAAAAACTGGTCTGATGACCCTTATCACCATGACCTGGTTTACTAGGGTAATTACTGTGACGCCCCTGCACTGGCCCAGTAATCAAGGAGCCTCAATCCTCACCACTAGCACTAGTCAGGGACTTGTACATTGGGAGTATGACAAGTGCACACACAGTAAAGTACACTTTCCCTTCAGAGCACACAGAGATCACAGTCAGTCTGGGGCTGACTTCTCTCTCTTTATCCAGATCTCCAATAAGATTCTCTGCTGACACAGCTATAGGGTTAAGATCTCAGCTGAGTGGTCAAGCCAAAACCTCCAGCAACCTCTCTGACCAACCAGTGCTTCGTGTCCCTGTCCAAGTAGCTGACATACACACACACACACACACACACACACACACACACACACACACACACACACACACACACACACACACACATACACACACACACACGCACACTTTCAGATTTGATTTATATACAAACACACAGACACTTCTGGGGAAGGCTGGCACAGGTTCACTAGCTATGCCCCCTTCTGCCCAGACTGTAAGGTAGTACCAGTTGTCACCAACCACAACTTATCAGCTACTATAAGGCCCTTCCCAAATGGTGACCAATTCCACTGTGTAATGTTATTATTATCCAAATAGTAAGTGTGTCCAAGACTAAGGATATTTAAGAGTGGCCTTTTACGGTGTCACCAAATACATATGCAAGTACCCTAAGAGCTTAAATATCTATAAACAAACCAGCCACAGTTAAAAGGTTTAAATATATTTAAGAATAAATAATGAAATAACAAGACAATGCTCAATAACCCAATACAGTGACAACAGAGTTCAAAATCACAGGAAATATTTTAAAACAACATTGCAGGACAGTCTCACATAAATACAGAAAACATCTAAACTAATCTTACTAAATTCCTATCTATCTCTAAGAGAAATCACTGTAATCTAAGTCTTACTTACAGAGCCAGACAAGTGCTGATGAGAGGATGTCAGATCACAAGACAAATACAAAATGCACAGACTCACTCTCTGAGATAGTTCTTAAGTTACTATCAAACATTTCTGATGGATTATCTCAGATTACATCACTCTTCATTACCTTTGTGTCAAAAATACTTATTTTTCAGAAGTTTGCCTGGAACTGGAAGCCATACAACAGTTAAACACTTTTACCTTTGAAACCTTTAATTTCTGTTTCCAGACAATAGAAAAACCTCCTAGCTCTATACATCCTTTCTCTTTGCATTAACTAACTTTATGACACAGTCATAAATAATTTCAACTTATTTTCTTATAGTTTTGCAAGTTAACTGTGTATGTTCCAACTTCTACCATGAAAACATACATTTGCATAGGCAGTTTATACACATTTCTTCTCTTTTCCAGCAGGGTACACTGTGGTTACATTCTTGAAGCTCAGTACAGAACATAGAGTTCAACACACACTTCTGTACCAGTAGTTTAATGTACACATAACATATGGTTTTCTTAAATTTGTAAGGCAAGCATATAAATCATATTACTATTCCCAAATGACCTAGAATTATTTACAAAATTCCAGCAAGCTGGGCTGGCAGCCTTCACAATCCCCCCACCCCGTAATTTCAAGCTAGTTTTTTAAGTGACCCTTGAAAAACATTGCTTAAGAGGGTTGAGTCTATCTGGGAATACCTTACCCAATTCCCTGTAATGATAGCCCATCTGTGTTGGCATTGCTAACCCCACTGCAGTGCTGCACTGTCATATCATATGCTTGCAATCCTGGGCTCCACCTTAGTAACTTGGCATTTTGCTGGCTGGCTCGATGTAGGCATGTAATGGGATTGAGGTCTGTAACTACAGTGAATTTTATTCCATACAGATATGCCTGTAGTTTCTGCAGTGCCCACACTATGGCTAGACATTCCTTTTCTACAGCTGCATAGCATTCCTCCCTGGGATGGAGCCTACGACTGAGATATAACACTGGGTGCTCTTCTCCATCTGAAGAAATCTGGCTAAGTTCAGCCCCCACACCATGGTTTGAAGCATTCACCTGCACAACAAATTATTTGCAGTAATGTGGACTGGCTGACACAGGGAGTCCTCCCAAAGCTTCTTTAAGCTTCTGGAATGCTTGCTCACATGCTGGAGTTCACACTATCTTATCTGGCCTGTTTTTCCTTGTCAGGTCTGTGAGAGGAGCAGTTATGACACTATAACTGGGGAAAAACTTTCTGTAGTGCTCTGCTGTCCCTACAAATGGCCTCACCTGCTTTTTGGTAACAGGTGCAGGCCAGGCCTGAATGGCTTCTACTTTGTCAGGTTCTGGCATGATCTTACCATTCCCCACTCTATGTCCCAGGTAGGAGACCTCTGCCATAACCACCTGACATTTGCTGGGATTAATGGTCAACCCTGCCCTCTCTAGTCAGCCCAGCATCTCCCTGACATGCTGGTGGTGCTCTTGCCAGGAATGGCTGTAGATGGCAATATCATCAAGGTAAGCAAGGGCAAAATCTCCTGTTTCTGCAAGGATATGATCTACCAACCTCTGGAAAGTCACTGGGGCATTTTACATCCCAAAGGGTATCATTGTGAACTCATACAAGACAAAAGGAGTCAGAAAGGCTGACCTCTCTCTATCACTGAGAGTCAAGGGCACCTGCCAGCAACCCTTGGTAAGATCAATGGTGGTAAGATACTTAGCTCCACCCAGCTGCTCTAGGGCTTCATCTGTCCTAGGCATGGGGTAAGCATCTGACTCTGTGATTATTTAATTTCCTGTTGTCCACAAATAATCTGCTACTGCCATCCTTTTTTGGTACCAGCACCAGCCCAGGGACTGCTGGACATCTGAATTACCCCATGTGCCAATATTTCCTGTACCTCCTCCCTCAAAGTCTGTTTGACTCTCTCAGGCACTCTAGAAGGGGCCTTCTTAATAGGCCTTTGGGGTCCTCTATCCACATAGTGTTACATCAGGTGGGTGCACGCTGGCTTCCCAGTAAACATGTCCCCAAACTCCTGTAACACTGCTCAGATTTTTGAACTTGGGTAGGAGATAGTTGCTGGGACAGTACTTCCCCATCCACTGCAGTGTCAGTCCAAGCCTCACTGAGGAGATCAGTCACCAGAGCCACCTCAAACTCTTACTGCAATCCACTGCAAATACTCAGCACAAGGGCCTCCATATTATGGTAAGGTTTCATCATGTTAACATGGTACAATATGTGCCCCTGCCACCTGCCTAGCAGTTCTACCATATAGTTAACATCACTGACCTTCCTTACCACCTTGTAGGGTCCCCCCCAAGCTGGCTGCAGCTTGTGTCTGACAAGAATGAGAACCATTACCTGCTGTCCTACGTCATACTCTCTAGTTCAAGAATTCCTGTCATACCCGACCTTTTTCTGCTGTTGGGCTTCTGCCAGGTTCTCCTGGACCAAGCCCATGAGTTCCCTGAGCCTTGTCCTGAGGTTTAAGACATATGCCACAACAAACTCCTTGTTGGATTGACACTCACCCTCCCACTCATCTCAAATTAAATCTAGAGGTCCCCTCTCCCTATGTCCATACAACTCCAAGGGTAAAAAACCTGTGCATTCTTGGGGCACCTCTCTGTGAGCAAACAACAGATGGGGCAAATATTTGTCCCATTCCCTCTTAAACTGGTCTGGAAATACCTGTAGCATTGTCTTGTGTGTAGAGATTAACCTCTTAACAAGACCATTAGTCTGGGGATGGTAGGGGGTGGTCTTTAGTTGTGTCACCCCACAGTACTTCCATAGATAAGCCAGCAGGACTGACATAAAACTGTCACCTCTGACAGTCAGTATTTCTTTTGGGAAACAGAAAACCAAGAACAAGTAAAAGGCACCAATAAAGCAAAGCAGATCCACAACCTGGAAGCTGGCTCTGGAAACCCAGAATAAAAAGTTGATGAAATGCTGATATTCCTTCTTCCGCAAGGCAGAAAATGAAAGGCTGCAACTTACATAAAACTTTCTTGCTTTAATAACAAACAACAATCTCCTCAAGCGCTTTCGCTCAGCCTGGTGCTGAGCTTTTTCAAGATACAATAAAATCAAACTGGTTGTTCTTTATATACATAGTCAAAGCTTGACCAATAATTCAATTAGTAAAAGAGAAGGTCTAATTAACCCTTCAAATTACTTGCTGGTACAAAGCCTGCTTGCAGGCAAACCATTACTAAGCACAACTCACTGCAATGTCCAACAAAGTATATGCATAAACTTAATAATCAATTGTTGGTGTACTTACAGGTTGCCATAAAAATATACAGTGTTAAAAAAATGCAATATTAAAACTGTGCAATGTTAAAACAATATTCAAAAACCAATATTATACACATGCTAGTATATTAAAAATATTAAAATGTGCTGTTTATTCAGCAAGATTTTATTTCTATATGTGAAACCCTGAAAACACTGGAAAACCAAAAATTCATAATTTAGCCTTTCTTAACCTCAGGACGCTGCTAATGTTGCAAGCGTCATTGAGCCCTGGTCGCCTTCCTGCATCTAGTCTTAGCTGCCATAATAACTCCTTATATTCTAAAAGAGACCCCCAGTCCCCCCCCTTTCATCCAACCTTAGCTGTTCTAAAATAATGAATTTGATTTCCATGTTGGGACAAAAAAGGGAATGTCTATAAAAAACATTAGTTTCCTTTTTCTTAATTATATCATACTGATGCTCATAAACACGTCTTCTGAGGGTTCTTTCAGTCTTTCCTATGTAGAAACTTTTACATCTAGTACATAAACCTAAATAAACAATACATTTGGCATTGCAATTATAATGGCCCCTTGGTTGATATAGGAATTTTCTTGATGGTAAATATAACCTATGTCCATTGAATATAGCCGGGCATTGCTTGCACATTCCACATTTGTATGTGCCTTCTTTTTTATTATCACTACTTGCCATTGGTTTGTTCTGATTCATCTCTAGCATTTCTTTTAAATTGGTACCCCTACGTCTAATAAATCTAGGAAACTCTGGAATCATATTACCCAACCTGTCGTCCAGTCTTAGGATCGGCCAGTATTTCTTTACACTGTTTTCCACAACCTCATAATCAATACTAAAAGTATGGATGTATCCTTTTTGTTCCTTATTCTGCAGGCTACTGCCCACTTGGCATATTGATGTGCCCGTAGTGTCTAGGAGAGGTGGATATTTTGTTTCCCTGCACCTAATAATTTCTGTCGCCAGCTCTTCAACAAGAAGGCTTGGATACCCTCTTTCAAAGAATCTTTCTTTTAGGAACCTAATTTCCTCCATAAACACCTGCTTTGTGTTGCACATTCTGGAGGCACGGATAAATTGCCCCTTGACTATGCCTCTTTTTTGGTATTCAGGGTGGTTACTTTTAAAATGCAAAAAAGCATTTGAATAGGTGGGCTTCCTAAACACACTTGATATGAACCTATTGTTAACTTTATCTTTAACTAAGTGCACATCCAAGTAATTCAAGCTGTCAAAACTCAATGAGTGTGTAAAGGTTAGAAAAGAAGTAGTGCTGTTGATGTAATGAAAATAGTTACCAGCATACCATCCGGACCTATTGCTGGTAACTATAGACATTGTTCAACTGTTCCCCAGTATACCTCATTCTACAGGACTGAAATGGTTTAGTGATGTTTTAGTTAAAGAAGCAAAACTTACTTCCAACACCACAAACTTGTTGGTGGAGTTAATGGAACTAATCCTGGAAAATAATTTCATTTGTTTCAACAGTCATTTCTACAGGCAAAAATCAGGTGTTGCAATGGGGGCGGCCTGTGCCACAGTTTATGCAAACATAGTGTTGCATAAATGGGAAAACACATATATTTTTGGCACAGAGTGGGCACAGTACATCAAGCACTATGTCAGATTTCTTGACGACATTTGCCTTGTATGGAGTGGTACTAGGGCAAATATGGAGGAATTTTTTCATTACATCAACAGCACTACTTCTTTTCTAACCTTTACACACTCATTGAGTTTTGACAGCTTGAATTACTTGGATGTGCACTTGGTTAAAAATAAAGTTAACAATAGGTTCATATCAAGTGTGTTTAGGAAGCCCACCTATTCAAATGCTTTTTTGCATTTTAAAAGTAACCACCCTGAATACCAAAAAAGAGGCATAGTCAAGGGGCAATTTATCCGTGCCTCCAGAATGTGCAACACAAAGCAGGTGTTTATGGAGGAAATTAGGTTCCTAAAAGAAAGATTCTTTGAAAGAGGGTATCCAAGCCTTCTTGTTGAAGAGCTAGCGACAGAAATTATTAGGTGCAGGGAAACAAAATATCCACCTCTCCTAGACACTACGGGCACATCAATATGCCAAGTGGGCAGTAGCCTGCAGAATAAGGAACAAAAAGGATACATCCATACTTTTAGTATTGATTATGAGGTTGTGGAAAACAGTGTAAAGAAATACTGGCCGATCCTAAGACTGGACGACAGGTTGGGTAATATGATTCCAGAGTTTCCTAGATTTATTAGACGTAGGGGTAGCAATTTAAAAGAAATGCTAGAGATGAATCAGAACAAACCAATGGCAAGTAGTGATAATAAAAAAGAAGGCACATACAAATGTGGAATGTGCAAGCAATGCCCGCTATATTCAATGGACATAGGTTATATTTACCATCAAGAAAATTCCTATATCAACCAAGGGGCCATTATAATTGCAATGCCAAATTTATTGTTTATTTAGGTTTATGTACTAGATGTAAAAGTTTCTACATAGGAAAGACAGAAAGAACCCTCAGAAGACGTGTTTATGAGCATCAGTATGATATAATTAAGAAAAAGGAAACTAATGCTTTTTATAGACATTCCCTTTTTTGTCCCAACATGGAAATCAAATTCATTATTTTAGAACAGCTAAGGTTGGATGAAAGTGGACTGGGGTCTCTTTTAGAATACAAAGAGTTACTATGGCAGCTAAGACTAGATGCAGGAAGGCGACCAGGGCTCAATGACGCTTGCAACATTAGCAGCGTCCTGAGGTTAAGAAAGGCTAAATTATGAATTTTTGGTTTTCCAGTGTTTTCAGGGTTTCACATATAGAAATAAAATCTTGCTGAATAAACAGCACATTTTAATATGTTTAATATACTAGCATGTGTATAATATTGGTTTTTGAATATTGTTTTAACATTGCACAGTTTTAATATTGCATTTTTTTAACACTGCATATTTTTATGGCAACCTGTAAGTACACCAACAATTGATTATTAAGTTTATGCATATACTTTGTTGGACATTGCAGTGAGTTGTGCTTAGTAATGGTTTGCCTGCAAGCAGGCTTTGTACCAGCAAGTAATTTGAAGGGTTAATTAGACCTTCTCTTTTACTAATTGAATTATTGGTCAAGCTTTGACTATGTATATAAAGAACAACCAGTTTGATTTTATTGTATCTTGAAAAAGCTCAGCACCAGGCTTAGCGAAAACGCTTGAGGAGATTGTTGTTTGTTATTAAAGCAAGAAAGTTTTATGTAAGTTGCAGCCTTTCATTTTCTGCCTTGCGGAAGAAGGAATATCATATTTCTTTTGGGAAACCTACCCTGCTGAAAATCTTTAACAAAGGATTTCCCACCTTTTCTGCCTCAATGGAGGACAGTGCCACTGCCTCAGGGTATCTGGTAGCATAATCTACTAACACTAGGATATACTTTTTCCCTGTGGAACTTGGGGTACTCAGAAGCCTCACAATATACATAGCTACCCTCTGAAAAGGCTTCTCAATCACAGAAAAAGGTATCAAGGGAGCTTTCACCTTGTCATCTATCTTGCCTACCATTTGGCACTGCTCCATAGGTCCTGCAGTACTCTGTTACATCTCTGGAAATCCCAGGCAAATAGAAGTTCTGCATAATACAGCTCTTTGAATGTTTTATGCTCACATGACCTGCAAATGGAATATCATGGGCTATGGCAAGAAGTGCCAGTCATTAGGCTCTAGGCACAACCAACTGTTGTATTCTCTCACCCTCTAGCTCTCCCTCAGGTGTCCACTCTCCATACAGTAACCCTTTTCCCCAGTATACAGATCCTCCCTTCCCCTGAGAATCAGGTGCCTCGCTAGCTACCTCCCTCAGACCTTGAAATGTAGGGTATGAAAACAGGGCCTGTCTCAACTCACTCTTAGTAACCCTTCCCAGCTCCCCTTCCACAGGAAGTCTGGTATCCCCTGACAGCGGTTCCTCACTGTCAGCCTGGGTACTACTACTCACCTCTGCCCTTGCAGTCACTCTGTCCAAGGGAACAGCAGTATCCACAAGCAGCTGTGTCTCACCTTCAGTCTCACTGCTACAGTGTAACTCCCTCGCTGAAATAAACACCTCACCAGTCCTGGCTGCAAGTGTGTGGTCTGTCTGGGTCTCCCCCAGGCTACTCGACCCACATGCTTGTCTCCAATCCTGACTGTGTGTAACTGCATGAACACACGGTACTACATTATCAAAATCATTCCCTATCAGGACATCTGCAGTGATATCCTCAAACACACCTACTTGCTTGCTTCCTTTTCCACCCTCCCAGTCAAGGTGATCCCTAGCCAAAGGTATTTGGTATAGGGGCCCTTCTTAAGCTCTGACTGGATTAGACTGTCCAAGCAAGTTGTACTCCTCTGTAGCCATTGCAGGCTTCACAATGGTTAGGTCAAAGGCTGTGTCTCTCTTAGCCATGGTCTCTTTCCCATTCACTAAGATAGGATATAACCTCTTGTGGTAGTTTGGTACCCTTACCTAGAGACAGCCTACTGTTGGCATTTTGTCATTCCCACTTACTGGTTCTCCCACCTTTTGTTCCCCACGTTGCCTCCGTGGACATCTATATGCTACATGGCCCCACTGGTTGCATTTAAAACATTTAACCCTAGGTCCTGGATGTGTAATTGGACTAGTGGATTCCCCTGCTACTGACAGACTCTGTTGGGGCAGTCTGGGCTGCCCACTATGGGATCCCATAGACTCATGAGCCGCACTGGGTGTCCCTTTCCTGTGCAGTGATGCCTGCTTGCTAGGTATAGGTATTCCTTCTTCCCCAACTCATCTGCAGTAGAGCAATGTCTATCAGATTACCAGATTCTCATGTCCTCAGGCAAACTGCTAAGGGCTTGTTCCTCACCAAAAAGTCTGCCAACCCTTCAAAAGTGGTGACCTGACAGCCTCTCACCCACCTATGAAAATAAGTGCATAGATCAGCAATGTATTGACAAACACTTTCATCTGCCTTGTGTCTCTGCTCACAAAACTTTTTCGTATAAGCTTCAGGTGCTAACTTAAAACATTCTAGCAAACTTTTTTTTACATTATAATTTATGCAGTCATTATCAGACAGTTTGGAAAGAACAATTACAGCTTTACCATGGAGTAAGGGGGTCAGGAACCGTACCCAGAGCTTTTGATCATCATTATACTGCTTACATACCCTCTCAAACATATGAAAGAAACTATCAAAATGATCCCCCTCTGTAAACTGTGGAAGAAATTTACTGACCTTTGTTTCTTCAGTGGTTCAGTTACTCCCTTCCCCATTACCTCCATGAGTATGGCGAAGAGTCAGTATCTCCTTTTCATGTTGCCCCTGCCTCTCTTCCAGCTCAGTTTTCAGGCATAGAAGTTTCTTATTTTCCTCAGTCTCTAGATGCCTCAGTCTCTTTGCTGCCTCTATTTTCAAACACTTGGCCTCTAGCTCAAGTCTGTTTAACTCCAGATGGATTTTTAATTCCTCTGTGGAAAGGCTGAGCTGTCCATTTTCTAGGAGTTGTACACCCCTACAGCCAGTCTGATTGTCCCTCCGATTGCTATTCTCTGATGCAGCTGTGACTAAAACTGCAATCATGTCTGCCTTAGGTTGGCATGCACCAGTCCTTTAGCCTGGCACATCTCAGCCAATTGGCTCCTTGTCAGCTTGCCATACTCCTCTGCTGACATGCTTGCCTGCTCTCCTTGACTAAGCTAACAAAAAAAAAAAAAAAAACAATTCTGATATGAACTCTGAATGTTCACTGCATGGCTGATTAAGAGTACAAGCACCTTCAGTGATCACTGTACATAAGCTACAGGAATTCAATATCCACACCACTACAAGCCAATTAATATGTGATGCGACTATCTCACCACTATCAACCAATTAATATCTGATGTGGATATCCCACCACTGCCAAACAATTAATATGTGATGCCCCTGCACTGGCCCAGTAATCAAGGAGCATTTAATCCCCAACACTAGCAGTAGTGAGAAACATGCACATTGGGAGAATGACAAGTACACACAGTAAAGTACAATTTCTCTTAAGAGCACACAGATATCACAGTCAGTCTGGGGCTGGTTTCTCTCTCTTTATCCAGATCTGCAAAAAGATTCCCCAATGACACAGCTATGGAGTTAAGATCTCAGCCGAGTGATCAAGCCAAAACCTCCAGCACCCTCTCTGTCCAACCAGTGCTTCATGTCTCTGCTCAAGTAGCTAACACACACACTTTGAGATCTGATTTATATACAAACACACAGACACTCCTGGAGAAGGCTAGCACAGATTCACTAGCTATGCCCCTTCTGCCCAGACTATAAGGTAGTACCAGCTGTCACCAACCACTACTTATCAGCTACCATAAAGCCCTTCCCAAATGCTGACCAATTCCACTGTGTAATGCTATTATTATCCAAATGGTAAGTGTGTCCAAGACTAAGGCTATTTAAGAGTGGCCTGTACAGTGTCACCATATACATATGTAAGTACTCTAAGAGCTTAAATATCTATAGACAAACCAGCCACAACTAAAATGTTTAAATATATTTAATAATAAATAATAAAAGAACAAGACAATACTCAACTGAATACAGTGACAATAGAGTTCAGAATGACAGAAAATATTTTAAAACAACATTGCAGGACAGTCTCACATAAATACAGAAAACATTTAAACTAATCTTGATAAGTTCCTATGCATCTCTAAGAGAAATCAGTGTAATCTAAGTCGTACTTACAGAGCCAGGCAAGTTCTGATGAGAGGATGTTGTCAGATCCAAAGACAAATACAAAATGCAAGACTCACTCTCTGAGACAGATCTTAAGTTACTATCAAACATTTCTACTGGATTACCTCAGATTACATCATTATTTGTCATGTCTGTGTCAAAAATACTTATTTTTCACAAGTTTGCCTGGAACTGGAAGTCATAAAACAGTTAAACACTTTCCCTTTGAAACCTGTAATTATTTCTGTTTCCTGACAATAGAAAAAACTACTAGCCCTAAACATCCTGTATCTTTGCATTAACTAACTTTATAGCACAGTTGTAAACAATTTCTACTTATTTTCTTAGAGTTTTGCAAGTTAACTCTGTATGTTCCAATTTCTATCACGAAAACATATATTTCCATATGCATATAGTTTATACACATTTCTGCTCTTTTCTAGCAGGATGCATTGTGGTTATATTCTTGAAGCTTAGTACAGAACATACATTTCAACACATACTTCTGCACCAGTAGTTTAATATACACATAACATACGGTTTTCTCACATTTGTAAGACACACATACAAATCATATTACTATTCCCAAATGACCTAGAATTATTTACAAAATTCCACGTAGCTGGGCTGGTAGCCTTCACAATTACAAACAAAGAATAGATTACATACAAAAGACATTACATGCATGCAGTTGAAACAGTAGCCATTTGAAATGTTGGGACCCACTTGAGTGAGTCCCAAAATGTGAAGACTGAATGGCAAAACGAGTGGATTTATATATACTAAGTCTGAGATGCCATTTCTCAGAATATTTCCTTTTCTTTGAGTATGGTGATCTTGGAGTTGGTATATATAAGCTTAGGGGTATGGAGGACTTGCCTCCCACATGGGGTGCCCCTGCAAAAAGAAGTTTAGTGGGAAAGATTTTATTCTGAGATTTGCTCTTCTCCTGTGTTTTCAGTCTTTTGTTTTCTGGATTTTTGATACTCGGATTTCAAGTGCCGATATTTTAAAAGGGAGAAAGAAAAAACAGCAAAAAAAAAACAAAAAACAGTTACTTCAGTATTATATTATTTCAGTGAAATATAAGCTGCAAAAGAAAATTAAAAATATTAAGTGCACTTATGCTACAGCAAAGAACAACATAAATGACTTGAGTACAGCTATTACTAAGTAGATATGTATGAAGTAACTTAAACACTAAAGTACTGGCACACTATGTGTAAATTCATTAGGCAACTCGATTGCTAAATTAATGTGTGATGTAAACTATAAGAATGGAAAAAAATTAAAAAGGTTGATAGTACTCTGCAAGAAGTCAATAAAAGTCATCCCACCATATCTTCAGAAAATCAACAGTAAAAATAAAATACTTTATAAAATGCAATGCTTATGGCATGCAAGGTGTCTGTCCTTAGCCAGTGTCTTTAAACATTTATATGTCTTCTGTTTCAACAGATGGTCTCTGAGTGATTTTTTTGAAAGACAGTAAATTCTAAAGGTACTGAATATTCTTTAGAATATCCTTGTCAATTCACAAAAAGGGTTCTATATTAGACACAAAGAATTTTAAACCCATCAGCCTGACAATGTGATATCACAGAGAGTCATAATGGATCTTTTCCAAAATGTCACTAATGACCTCCTTGTTTTAGCAATAGAACAAAATGGGCTTGTTAAAGGGAGATCTTACCTTCTGAATTTCATGGCATTTTCTAAACAAGTAACAGCAGCAGCACTTTATTAAAGGTTGACAATACATAGTGTATATCTTGAGCTTGCTATGGAATTTTACACTATTCCATATAAAGGAATACAACATAACTGCTAGTCCATACAAAATTTAATGGATGAAATACTGATTAAGAAACAGAAAACAGCAATTTAATGTCAGTACTACCTATCTATCTCAACAGGGGTTACAAGGGGGACTCAACAGGGTTGAGTACTAGGGATACATATTTTTGGTCTATTCATAAATATAAAAATAGGTAGTGGACTGTATTTTGCTAAATATGCTGATGACTTCAAACTAAGCAATATAATTATTTATTTTAAAGATCTTGAATTTCTTCAGGATGATTTACAAAAAGATTGCATTACTTTTAATGACAATAAATTTAGAAACATGAGGCTTGGCAAAAGATATATAAATTATGTTTATAAATTAGTACAATTTCATTAATGATATGTTTGACAGTAGGAGTTTATAATTTCAACTTTGATCAATGTGCAACTAACAAAGTTTGGAAATCATATTATGTAGCTTATGAAATGCTAAATTACATATCCGGTCACTTTACAGAGATCATTGCACCACTTTATACTCCATTGATCCATCTCTTTGTCAGATATAATACCTCATTTTTTCAATGACACATTTATTGCACAAAATAATTTATTTCAATGACACATTTATTGTACAATAATCAGAGTATTACAGTAAAACAGGAAGCAAAAAAGTAAAAACATCAGTCATTGAAAAGGAGAAATATAAAATGCTTAAATTCAATAGTACTAAACTGTGGCAGATTCTCAATAGAAGCACTTTAAGTCTCATTAGTCAATAAATAACATACTGAAAATAAAGGGCAAATTAACTTTTTGAGTATAGATTACTCTGCATCTAAAATAAAATAAATCCTTAAAAGACAGTTCATTTAACCAGTTTTACAACAGGTGCCATTTTGTGATGACTTTAGACCTTGACAAGATATACTGCCAGATCTACTAACAGCTACAGATCACTGCTGCATCACCAACATGATATTGCACTGTTTCATATTCATTAAGCAGTCTTACATGCTGTGTAGAGCCACCACAGAAAGGAAAATAGCAGAATATGTAAAGAAAGCACAAAGACCTAAAGTACATACTAATGAACCAATCCAACATAGTGGAGCTATTCATGAAGCTATAAAGCAATTGTGTACACCAAAATTCTTTGGAATGCCACATGATTACAGTTAAAAAAAAACATGTTAGGGGTTGCTTTTGATATTATTATGTTGAATGTGCAACAGGCTGTAAATCAGGATACTGATGTCGATGCTGCTAGACCTTGGGCAAGAAGACTTATCGTAGGCTGCATGAAACAGAAATTGTTGAGAGATACAGGGTGGACAGGGAAACTGTGGATGAAATATGCAACCTCTCCCACCCTCACCTGAGGTACAGGGAAATCATGGAGAACCCATTCCCGTGGAAACAATGGTATGTTTAGCATTATGGATACTAGCTACTGGTACTTTCCAGGAACTGACAGGGGTTATATTTTCTACAGGAACGGGTTATATTTTCTACAGGAACTAACAACTTCACATTTCCTGTGACCACTTCCACTCCCCCTCATCCAATATTGTCCCAGCAAAGTTTTTTAAACCTCTGGAGCCATCTTAGCTTACTCACAGCAGCTGCCAATTCCCTTCAGCTCATGGTGTATCTCATTGTAAGTGTTTGAGCTTTATTTTTTATATTGCAGCTAAGGTCTAAGGTCTCTACAAACTCATTTGTTCTATTGCTTTGTTACTGTCAGCATTGCTACTGTTGAAGAACTGGTCTCCTATTTATACAAGTTGTAGACAAAGTGTTACAATGTATCATTTTCCAGTCTGACTTGGTGCTTAGTGTGCTTAGTGCTTAGTGATGCTATAGTATCAAACTGGGTTGCTACTCCTCATCACATTTGTTTACTACATACTTTTTAGTTAAAATAGATGTTAAGCAGTGTGACTGAGTGTTCTGTGATTCATTTTGAAGGAAAGCTTAAGTTAAATACAGAACACCATATTATGGTTAAAAGTCCTGTTTTGCTGCCAAGTCAGAGCGATCCTTAGTTGTTTTAACTGCTGTACCATGAGAAACATTATAGCAATGTAGATATGTAAATGTCTGTGTTGTGATATTTAAGTACTGTTATATACAATTGCTGTGATAGTTTACTACTGATATATCTGTGATAGAACTGTCTCTTTAAATTCATGAGCTACCTAAATTATCTAGTAGTTAACACTGTAAAGTTCTTTTTTATATCAAGGGCTTCATATGTAAATGCATAACAGTTGCCTGAGCTTTTTTTACTAAACACTTGGTACCTGTGTAAACAATATAATGTGCTGCTACTTTTAAACCCAATACCCTTCCTGCCTGGGTGATAATTTATTATTTCAGTTACTTTTTACAGCACTTCTCTCTCATTTCCCTTTCAGAGACCTTAACGTCTCTCAGTCCCCCACTTGCTGAATCCTTGGCCATTGGCCGCATCTGCAGTGAAGAAACCAGCCACAAGGACTCAAAGGCTTTAAAAAGAAAATAAGTTACTGTAGGTGTCTAGCTACATTTCCCTTTTAGTCTGCTACTGTAGAAAGTACCTGGTCTAAAGCAGAAATAACTGGCTCTACCCATGGCTAGGGACAGCAGCTGCTCCCCCACCCCCATCAGCTGTAAATACATTCCCCAGTTAACTTTTTCTATATAGTTATCAGTAAACCAAGATAATGCTCTAGGCAAAAAAGGTATCCCAGTAGATACACTGGAATTGTCCACTTGTAAAATAGAGGCAAAAAGGTAGTTAAACTGCCACTTTTTGTCTGCTTCAAACTAGGTATCTACCTAGAAAGGACACAGCTGGAATCAGGTCTATAGATTGTTTTTCCCTACTAGATTCTAATAACTCCTAACAATTTGGCTATTTAGACACTTACCCTGCAATAGGTGGATTGGACACTCTAAATTGGCCCTAGATGTGAGTGTGTGCATGTGTATGCCTTCTGTGGAAGGCTGGGTACCGGGCTGGCAACTCGACACCGTAAAACTCCACTGCCAATCATGAGCAGACAGATGATCCGCTGTGGTGACCCCTAACTGGGAAAAGTTGAAAGAAGAAGAAGAAGAAGACACTTACCATGCAATCCTTAGCCTGGGGGGTTCTAGCCAGCTCCATTCACTACGCTCACTTCGCTCCCCTCCCTGTCCCCTATTCCCACCCAACCCAGTACCTCTACATTTATTCTTAGTCTTAACCACACCCCTAATTACCTCCAATTAGGCTACACTACTAGTCACCCCCTCCCCCTACATCCAACACAATCATGCTACTACTTAATATAATAACAATCCTAACCTGCGTAGTTCGAGCACACATTACATCCTACCAAGGCTCCACAGTCACATGCCCCAACAACTTCTACTGTACTCTCTCAACACCCTCCCTCAAACATTTGCACTATAACTACACAACCCCTGCTACCAAAAACATCTTCCCAATACACACACTCCATTACCAAACACCTAACACACTCAAAAATAAAATATCCCTAAGATACCATAAGCGATTTACTATGTACATAAAACATATCCTAAACACCCTCTATAAATTAGCGCTCACTGGAGGCATCTATCCAAACCCTGGTCCTCCCAAATCCAACCGAATCAGAAACCCTATTCTAGGCAACCCCCCCAGCACAACTTAACTCCTAGCCAACAAGAAAACAACAGACTTACTTATAATGCCCCTAAACATCAGGAGCATATGCAATAAAATCCAAGAACTACATGCCAGCATAAGCATATATTCCCCAGATATTCCCTTCCTAACTGAAACCTGGCTCAAACCTGACATCAGAAGTGAGGAAATACTTCCACCTGAATACATCCTTCACATAGACAGTTTGTCCAAAAAAGGAGGTGGTGTAGCATTGATATTTAAACACCACCTCAATATTCAACTGAACTCATCTGCCCCTCACAACAGCAATGAAGAAATCCTTTATGCCAATCTCAGACTAAACCCAGACAAAACAATCAATATCATAGGATGCTATTTCCCACCAGAGCAAAATATTACACTCCTAAAAAATCTACTGAGCTGGGCTACTCTATCTCTACCCCAGGAAACCATCATTTTCGGTGACTTTAACGTCAACTGGCTATCCTGTAATAGCAATCTCCCAACCATTCAACTTAATCTCCATGGGCTCACTCAACTCATCCAATCCCCTACCTAAATCAACAAAAACCCTAACAATTATACCTTACTTGACTGGATCCTAGTCGACAAAGCCCCTCACTCTTACCTAGCAGGCTGCTTACCTGACAGTCTTAGTGACCACTCCCCCACTTTCCTAATTTGGCACCACACAGTCTCAAGCCTATTATCCACAGGAAAATATGGAACAAGTCCAACTTCAACCCCAACTCCTTCATCTCCTCCCTGCAAAAAATTAACTGGTCATCACTAAAATACCTCAACCTAGATGAGGCTGTCCACTTCTTCAACAGTACCTTCCTCTCCATCCTAAACACTCATGCTCCTCTGAGGAATGCCAAGGTCAGATCCAGGCATGCCCCATGGTTACAAAAGACCACCAGAACCCTAATGAAATCCAGAGAAAAGGCCTGGGAGCACTGGCGACTAACAAAGAATAACTCAGATAGGCAATCACTCCTTGAATTGCGCAATAAAGCCAAAAGCATATAAAATTAGAAAAATCCCTCTACTATAAATCCACCCTAAACTCTACCAACCACAACTCTAAGCAATTCTGGTCCATTATTAACACTATCCTCCACCCAGGGAAGGTTGATAGCCCCAGCCATCCATTTCACCCTCCTCCAGCAGTATTGCTGAATCCTTCAACAAACACTTCACTGAAACTATAGCATCTTTAAACAAACAACATTTACCTAAAACAGCTCCCCCAACTCCTAACCGTAAACCCCCCACTCCTTTATTCTTCTTCACCTCAGTACCTACCTCCAACATAAAAAGACTATTGTCAAAACTTAAACCCACCAAACCTCGCAGCTGGCAATCTCCCCCTGAATACTTGAAAATTGCAGCTGATACACTAGCCTACCCAGTTTCAATTCTAATCAACCATTCCATAACAGATGGCTATGTTCCCTCAATATGGAAAATATCCCACATCATTCCCCTCCACAAAGGCACCCCCTAAACTGACCTCTCCAATTACTGCCCCATTGCTATACTCTCTCCTCTCTCCAAGATACTTGAAAAATGTATCGACACCTAGGTCTCCAACTACCTCCTAGCTAATAATCTCCTCTTCAAAACCCAACATGGTTTCAGGCCATATCACAGCACTACCTTCATTCTGCTGTCCTTCACCAACACTATATTTTGTCACAGAAACAATGGCCTTTTTTCTACTGCCATATTTCTAGATCTCTCAAAGGCCTTTGACATGGTATCTCATGAGCTACTACTCTCTACTCACCCCAATCTCTCCTTCTCACAAGCAGACTGCAACTGGTTCCACAGCTATCTACACGGATGCCAGCAATCAGTAACCTGGGATGATAACCTATCACCTCACCTACTAGTTTCTCTCGGAGTTCCCCAAGGGTCTATCCTTAGCCCTCTGCTATTCTCACTTTTCACTAACAACCTACATACTGCCACCACACAAGTATCTCTTATACAGTACGTAGATAACTCTGCTCTCATCTGCTCTGCCCCCACTCTACCAGAACTACAACAAATCACACAGGAATCATTCTCTTCTGTAGAAAGATGGCTATCCAGTGCTCAGCTCCTACTCAACTCAAGTAAGACAAAACTTCTCCTGTTCCAACCTTCCAAAGCCACCCAAAACACCCCCCACTTCAATATTCTCGCCAAAGACAATACCATCATCTCTCCATCAGAACACACAAAATTACTCAGTGTGGAAATAGAGAACAAACTTAGATTTGACACCCACATATCTCTCACAATAAAAAAAGGTTCACAAGAAACTTGGTGCATTATATCGAAGCTGCCAATTCCTAACCAAGGCAGCTAGAATCTCCATAGCCAATTACCAGCTAATCTCCACCCTACTCTATACATCCCCCATCCTTACCAACCTTAGACAGACAGACCTACACAAGCTGGATGCTTGTTACAACAAAATCACTAAATTTGCCACTGGAACCTCCTACCACAGCCATCATTGTATCTCCCTTAAAGAACTAAACTGGCTAGAACTCCCACAACTCCTTCACTTTAATCAACTCACCCTCGCTCATAAACCCATTAACCACCCCCTAACATCCCTTCTCTTCAAACCCTCCTCCAACCCTATCACTCCACTAGGCCCCTAAGATCAAGCAACAAAAATCAACTCACTGTTATCAAACCCAAAAACTCAGCAGGAGAAGCCATATTTTCATATACCATATCTAAACTTTGGAACAATCTTCCACCCTCTATAACTAGTCGACCTTCCAGCAGCTTTTTCAAGACTGCACTCAATTTCCACTTAAATTTGTACTGGCTTTGTCCTTGTTCTAATCCAGACTAACACCTCCACCCTTACCCCCCCACCTAGACTCTTAACCCAACTATACTACCTCCACTACTAACCACAGTCAGAATTAGCTAGTTGTGTTTACATACTTTAAAATCTTGTCTGACAACTTTGTTACTAATATTCTAAACAACAAGAAACTACCTTAACTTGTAACATTTACTGTACATACTGTTGATGATCAATATCTTGTTATTGTATTAAAGTCAACAACCTGTAATGTTGTTTACTATTGCTGCGACTTTGTATCTCTATTTGTCATGTACATGATGTGGAGCTTTTCTCCCTGGGCATCTGCTGAAAAAGGACCTGCATACAGTTGGAATTTCCCAGTAAACAAATGTAAATAAATAAAATAAAATAAATAGATAAAATATTAGGGGTGCCACAGGCATCAACCTCTAGAATATTACATCAGTTTTTAAACACAATGTTACTTCATGCAAGAGCGAGAATATCTGTTTGCCAAGAACTCCACAATAGAGAGCAAGAACCATGCAGGAATTCAATGCCACAGCATATTTCCCTGCAGTATTGGGGGCCATAGATTGAACACCCACATAGAAATAAAAGCCCTACCAAGTGAACAATGAAGGAAGTACATCAACAAAAAAGATTTCCACTCTATAAACTGTCAGGTTGTCTGTAATTTCCAGGGGATCCTCTACAATATCTGTGCAGGTAACCCAGGCAGTTTCCACAATTCACACATATGGTACAGTTGTGAGCTCTACATCAGGTTTGCTAGGGGTGACATTGCTGAAGGGCATCTAGTGGGAGATGCAGTTTATGTGCTAGAACCTTGGTTAATGACATACATGAAAAACCCAGAGAATCCCACTGAGCAAAGATACAATGAGGCCCACACTCAAACTTAAGAATATCACAGAAAATGCATTTAGTTTGCTTTAATCAAGGTTCCAGTGTCTAAACACATCAGGAGGTGCTTTGCATTAAGACCTGGCACCTGTGCCAGAATACTTATAATCTGTACCATGTTACACAATATAACATTCAGGAAGCAGACTCATCAAGGACAGCAAGGGGCAGGACCACAATTTCAAGGACCATGGGCAATGCCAGCAGCAGCAACATCATCAGGTAAAGATGAAGAGTCTGAGGGAGAACCACCAGCTGCAGATGGTGCTGGCAGATGGTGGCATGCACAGTGAGCTCTGGCTCTGACTAAGAGGCACAGAATAGCAAACACATACTCACTACCTATTTCAAAGCCTAAGATATCATGCCGATACAAATAGGAAAACTAATGCCTGTCAGGCTCTACAACCTTTGCTTAACAATGCAATGGCTGTGTTCTGATAGCATCAGACAGGGACAACACAAATGACACAATTTGTAACAGCAGTAATGGCAAGGTAAGTATGGATCCTGTAAAGAAAAAAGTTATATAGCTGATTAATAAAAATGAAACAATCTAAAAGCCCCAAACTTTTAGACTTTTAAGTTTTATTATTTTTAAGCATACAGTTTTATTGATTTTGGAAATTTACAAGTTTTATATCTATCATGGAAAGCCAAGCCAGCTCTAGCTTCATGATGTTGACCTCATGTTTCATTCTGCATGACACACAAAGTGGATCTATTGTTTTAAATCAAGAAGGTTTGGCAACGAGAACAGGTGTACAAAGAATTAATAACACCAACTTGGTTTGTCACAGAGATTATGATGTCTTAGCAAGCTGTTTAGCAGCACCTATGAATCCATTTGGTGTTGCGGAAAATGTGGATGCTGGCAGTTCAAAAAATAATTTTAGTGAAATGTTCCACGAGCTAGAAAATGATTTGTTAAAATTAAAATGTTTGCTGTGGGGCAATCTTCATTTTGAGAACTGTTTGTTAGTAAAAAAAAGTTCCAAAAGGATTAAGAGTCATGAAATACCAGTGGATGATGATTATCCAAAGGAATTTCTTGTTAAATGGGTGGAGCTTCATCAAAAGATTGGGCTTCAGTAAGCAGAAATGCTAGAGAACTTCAACAAAATGAAAATGGACAGTTTAAATGAAAAATATGTACTGCTTTTTTTTCCTTAAAGGGCAACACCACAAATGAAAACTTTGATACAAAAATTTAGCTTGATACAAGACAAGCTAATAAAAGAAAACAGTTCTCATAAAAAGAAAACTAAAGAAATTCCACAGAGATCAGATTGAATATGAAGAAGGTGTTTCCTGTCCACATAATGCCTCTGTATGGGTTGGAGACCAAGTTGTAGGAGGTACGATTCAAACACGAAATGACACCACTGATATTGAAGACAGAAATTTAAATGGACTAAGATGTTCCAAGATACTAGCACAGCAAAATGGTGGAAAAAACTGTTAGTTTATAATTCGATGTCTAACAATCATAATGTTTTAGAAACAACAGCATTCCCAATAATGCTCAGGTTTTTCAACCTGTGCAGGTTTATCAACAGGTGGAAAGTCAAACAGAACATGGGCCAAAGTGGTGCCAATGAACTAAGGACTGCAGCACAGAGGGAAACAGAAAACAAATCAGAGAGGTCAGAAGTGACACTGGATAAGATAGAAGTTACTAATGGCTACAGTTTTAAATTAGTGCATTTTATCATCCTTGTGGTTAGACAATGGCATGTGCAAAGTTCTAAGTAAAGGATGAAACTTTGTGCCAGCAAAGAGTATAGATAGGTGTGATACAATTAAGAGCCATAGAGATTATGTTCGAAAATTTAATCTGAAGGTTTTTTTTAAAAATGACTCACTGGCATGTAGAGATGTTTTTATAAACCCAGTATTTTTAATCCACCATTGAAAGCTGAATTAGAAATGCTTTTGACTTTGACAAGACTGCAACTCATTGAAATGTTTAATAGCAAACCAGTTAATAATGAAAGAAGCATTTTTCTCAGTCTTGTTAATAATGTTATAATTATAACAAAAGCAAACAAAGGTAATGCATTTGATAAATTTAGATATTATGATACCAAATGTTTGAATTATTATTTGATGTAAATCATTACACACCAATTTCCTTTTAAGAAATGAAAAAAAGGCTTATTCACTGATAGATTTTTATAGAGGATTTGTATAGCAGTTGGAGAATCACAGAAGAAATTAGGGAAATTTTAACGGTAGAAAATCCGAGAATGAGTAGAATCTTTGGATTGTCTAAGCTACATAAAGAGTTAGACAATCCCCCAATGAGGCCAACTGTAGCTAGACGCAAGAGTAAGACAGAAAGAATGGCTATTTTTGTCGATAAATATTTACAAAAAGTCATTGAGTTAAGTGACACATGTTAAATATACATTTGATTTTATAATGAAATTGAAAAGTTTAGACATTTGTGACACTGACATTTTTTTACATTAGATATTAAATCATTCTATACTGTCATACCAAACCAAGAAACAATGGATGTAGTGAGATTTGAAATTAATTCAAAGCTTTTTTTCTATTGGTACAGTAAAGCTAATAATGGAAGTCATTGACAGAAATTTAAGTTATAATTATTTTGAATTTGACACTAAGATTTAATGTCAAACAAATGGAGTAGCTATAAGGGCCGCAAAGGCCCCGAGCTACACACTAATATTTTCATGCACAGCTGGGAGAAAGTTAATATTTTTAACAATGACTTCTCCAATTATATTTTGATGTATAGATATTTTATTGATGATGTGTTTTTAGTTTGGAGAGGAAGTGTTGAATTATTAAATGATTTTATAAATATATTAACAATGTTAGTTCTTTTTTGCAGTTTACTTGGGAATACGATTTTTTAAGTATTAAATTCTTAGTTGTAACTGTCTTTACGGAAAGGGGCAAACTTATTACTAAGATTTTTAAGATTGAAGTAGAAAATGATGCTTACTTAGATTATACAAGTATGCACCCCAAAAAACTAAAGCCAACATAGTTAAAGGACAGTTAATGAGGACAAATAAGCTTTCTAAGAGACATGAAGATATTTTAGTAGAAGGGACTAGTTATGTAAAAAGTTCATTAGCCGGGGTTATCCAGTTAATCAATAAAAAATGGGAGGAGATGCTCGAACTTAGAAAACAAAGCATTGTCCAGCCTGTTAAGACTCATGGATTTAACTATAACATGCCTGTGCCAATAGCAAATAGTATTGATGCAAAGAAAATTAAGGAAACTATAACTAATAATTGGGGTATTTTAAAAAGCAATTTAGAAATAGCTAAAACTTTAGGACATGGTCCTATATTTGTGCAAAAAAAGAAGAATAATGCAAAAGCATGCATGTTTGAATGGCAGAGTTGTAGTTTTTGTAATTATGTTTATACGGATGTAGATGAAGTTACTATTAATAATGTCATAGTCAAAATCAAAGGGATATATACATGCAAGTCAAAATATGTAGTATATTTGGGGAAGTGTATGTCATGTAGTTCATTTTACATAGGGGATACTACCAGGGAGCTGTACAAAATAATCAGTGAACACAAAAATGCTATTTCAACAGGCAATGAGAAGAATGCACTTAGCAAACATTACAGAGCTGGAGAATGCAGAGTCGATTTAAATTTTGTTTTGTATTAGACAAGTTGAGAGATGTGATAGCAAATTTGATGCTTAAGATGAGTTGGGTGGAAGGAATACTTCTTGCAAATGAGAATTAATGCATGCTATCCACCTGGTTTAAATAGCAAGGAAGAATTTGTGGAGTATTTGAAGCACAAACGGTTAAACAATATTGGATCATGTGATTTTTATCAGCTATTTAAGATGCAATTTAAATTATTTAATTCAGTCTGAAAAGTCCTATCTTGGACAAAAGTACTTATTGAATTAATGGATATATGAACTTATGGATTTTATCTTTTGTTGACAATTAAAATTTTGGGCTTTTAGACTGTTTTAAGTTTTATTACTTTTAAGCATACCATTTTATTGATTTTGGAAATATATAATTGATTACCCTCATATATATTCCCATAAGCACAGCATTTCTTTGAGGTGTACAGTTATGTCAGTAATGTATTCACTGAAAGATGTTTGCAATATACAGTAACATAATAAAAATAATAGTGTGCATCAAGGATAGCCATTGACCACCATCTATAAAACATGCAACAGATTAATTACACTATCATTTGCACAACTATACCAAGCAGCAGGACTGAATTACATAATACTTCCAATACTGTAATGGCAATACTGATGGAAATACAATGCAATATTACAACATAGAAGTAATTCATTCAGAAATGAGTTGGGACAAGAAATCAACAAGATTTGCTCTGCAATCCGAATTGATACAGCCAATCTTGTGAATAAGCAAACATTGGTTATCCACTATGTGCATCAGACATACATGCAACCCAAAGTCACAAAGATTTGTGCAATGGGCAAGACACTGACATCATCACTTGCACACAGTGGGCAGGATGGGGAGTAGAAGGGCAAGACTAACACCAAAGAAATGACTGCGCGCAAGTAAGAAACACATGTATCTTCCAGACTATATGGTACTTAGGGCCAGTAATAACAGATATGTAGCAGCCAACACTGCTGTTTAGTTTGTATGTGTATGAGATGGTATGGATAAGTGAATTACTTATTTTTTCAATGTGTTTGTGTGTGTCTGCATGAACACAATCAAGCACTGTGCTATCAATATGCTCTGGCATATTGGAAAGGTGTCAGCCATGCATGGTAGACTACTCAGTTCGGCATCATGACTGTCGACCACAAGAACAGCCTCTGCCATGAGTTACTCTGCTACTTCCATGGCCCTAGCTAGAAGACAGAGTGCTACCTGAACAAGAACGATGTCTGTTTGACAAGCCTCCTGGCAACTACATCGAGAACCTTGACCCCATAGCATATAATGTCTAGGTGTGGACACTGAAATCACTCATGGAGCAGTGGATGTAGTGTCACTGTGGGAGTGGGATCTTACACAGCTATGTCTACTAACGCCAGAAGATATAGCATCTCTCAGGCCATGTGGATGCCCCCATCCCCCAACAGACATTCCATCACAGAAACTGCCTTATCCACTGTGTCATTCATCCTGTTTATGGTATAGATTTACAGAGTCCCTCATGTCAGAATGAATGGCATATAGTAGTATACACCCTTTGCCTGGGTGGAACATGCCTGTGCCTCCACAACATTCCTACACATATGTCTGATGGCACCTAATGATGCACCAACTTCAGGAGGAGGGTGGATGGCACACCTCCTCACAACACCCCTACCAACCGTCCTGTGTGGCATCATGCCTACAAGATGGCTACAGAGAGAAGGTATCATCTCTGCAACTGGAGAAACCACACTAGCCTGATCAGCTGTGTCAACCTCAATCTGTCCTATATCAAAGGTCTCCATGCCTGAGTATGTGTAAGCATACTAACTGTGTCTGAAACAAGGGCAGGTGATGTGGGAGTCACACACTTGGTGTCAGACTGACTCTCTGCACCCCCAGACTGTGCCTCTTCATCACCACCATCATCATCATCAGAGGCTACCAATCATAACTGTTAACTGTCCAGATCTTTGCAGAATGTTCAGATTTTTGTTTCAAATTTCCAGTCTGTTTCCAAAAAAATTGTATTTTTCTGGCAAATCACTGGAATGATAATAAGCAATGAAATCACTAAATACTGACATAAATTTAAATGTGAGATTTCATATAATTTAGAAAATGCATTTTAATGCAAACAATGTCATTCTAGCTACTTTAAAAAAAAAAAAAAGTTGTTATTCTGGAATTTAAGCCCTAACTTTGACAGAGTCTGTGTCTATACACACTGAGCAGAGTTGATGACAGGTGTTGACTCCAACTCTTAGCTGAGATATATAAGTATCCTATTTTTTTCAATTATTTATACAGTTTATTGTTTCTAGCAGTTTATATATATATAGCACTTTTATTGTAATCTGCACGGGTAACTGATTTGTTTGCAGTTAAAAGCATTCTGTATCTTTACAAATCTTTATCTGTTTAAAAACTTTCATTTTGTGGCTTTCTCTAGTGCTTTCCTGAATTAGCTGAAGCTTTTCTTTACCTTGGCTAGATTGTATTAATTGGCTGCAGGCTAGTGGGGGCTGGTTCTTCTGTGTTTTTGTAAAAAAAAAAAAAAAAAAAAGTTGTTCTTCTGGTATTCAAGCCCTAACTTTGAGAAAATCTCTGTCTATACACATTGAGCAGAGTGGATGAGAGGTGTTGACTCCAACTCTTAGCTGAGATATATAAGTGGCTTTCTGTAGTGCTTTGTAGTTTTATCCCCACCCGCCCTTCCTGCTGGTGTCTTGTTGTCTTGCTGTTATATACTTGGTGGCTTTGCAGCTGCCCACCCCTACTTTAAATCTGATCTGGGACACTCCTCCCAGTCTAGTGTCATTAGCTCATTCTACCTAATACAGAGAGAACATTTGATAAGGCCTTCTGTTTCTCCTTTTTCCCTTTCAAAAAAAAAATACATGTTTGTCTGAATTTTCTTATGTTCTGACTGTGCTTCTCAAACATTTTGGAAATATAGAGTATATTTTAGAGCATTTATTATAACTGTAATTGCCTTAATATTGCTACAGCTCAAGTGCTCTAGGTTGCACTGCATCTGAAGTGTTTGTGTGTTTTAGCTGCTTTTCCGTATATATAGACTTCTCTGCATATGTAGACTAGATACTTATTCTGCTGTTACTGCCTCTTAAATCGTTTTTCAGTTGTGCAATTGCCTTACTTCATTTAAAAAGTTTTAAATTGCTAATTTTGTAGAGTTTTAATTGCATTTACTGTTTAGGACTACACACTCAAGTGTGTTAGCCTTTTCTGTGTTTATTTACTGTATTATTGCATTATTTAGCCTGTTTCAACAAAAAAAAAAAAATATATATATATATATATATATATATATATATATATATATATATATATATATATGGGTCTACTTCATTTGGTCGACAACTCATATGACTGACACTCATTTGCCCGACAGCTCATTTGGTCGACAAACATTCTAGGTGGGGGGCTTTGCCCCCCACACCCCCCTAATGTGGGGGGCTGTGCCCCCCACACCCCCCCAACTATATATAACAACTCCACGGTCGCACAACAGTGGGGAGGGGGGCAAATCCCAGGTTTTTGCCTTGAATACTTTTTGTCGACCAAATGAGCTGTCGGGCAAATGAGTGTCAGTCATATGAGTTGTCGACCAAATGAAGTAGACCCATATATATATATATATATATATATATATATATATCAGAAGTAATGTCCCAAACAGAAAATGATAATGGATACCAGGTTTACCAGGTCGCCAGATCGTGTAGCAAACAAATCCTTTTTATTTGTAGGTATTTTTTATAAGTGAACCGTTATTCATTGCCTACTAACGTTGAAGTTGTAAATTCATTGCTGGACATTGAGCACTGCTTTTGCCTCACGGCTTGGTTCTATAGCTGGCATTAGTTGCTACGTTTGACTTGGGGACATTACGCACATTGGATTTGTTTGCTACACGATCTGGCGACCTGGTAAACCTGGTATCCATTATCATTTTCTGTTTGGGACATTACTTCTGCTGTTTCCTGTTTGTTTGGGTGCATTTTTTGGTCATATATATATATATATATATATATATATATATATATATATATATATATATATATATATATACTATCTTGTTTGCTCGTTTCCCACCTTTTCTAGCCAGTCCATATCCCAGGCTTTGCTTGTCTCAGGACTTTATTTTCTGTGCTCAGAGCTATCCAGACCTTGCTGTATTAGAGGGAAGTCCTACTGCCTACCAGTGGGACTGGTGAGCATTGTACTGCCTATCTAACACTAGAGGAGTGCTTTCCAGCTCTGAAATTGTAATGTATTAGCCTTTTTTGGGCTGATTTCTATCCCTTTCAACTATCTGGCTTAAAATCTCATGTCTTTGCACATTTTTCACATCGTGCAGCACTACGAGGCTACAATTAAACTATTCCAGGTACCAGAAAGTCTGCTCTTCAAATTTTCCCTTAAAACTAGCTGGTTTCTCAGTAGTAGCACTAAAATCTGAACCCCTGTGACTAGCACTTGCTCTAGAACCTGCTGGAAAGCACTAGGAAGCCTGAAACTGATACAAGCACTCAGCTCTCCTTGTCAATAAGGAGAAATTAATCATAGGCACTAAACAGTCTATAATTGCAAAGTATCTCGCAAAGGTAAGGGAAAACAGCTCTTAAACTTTACAAAAAAGCATCTAAACAGGCATGTCCAAGGGTCAGCTTCCAGTGATTTCTCCTGTCCACCTGGTGAATCTGGGCATACTGGGGCAATGCGGCAACTGCCTCATGTAAACATACAATCCTCTCCTCCTATCACCCAACACTACAACCTGCGAGAGATGCACTTACATAGCCAAACTGGAAGCAAAGCTCTCTCCAGTCAAGATTGTGCAAGACAGTCAAGAGGAGAAGGCTAACACCTGCATTATACCTTTAGCAACTCATAGTCCTTCAAAACCCACACCATCAACACCCACACTAGCAACACTAAACCCACATATGCGGAGGCCCTTAACATTAACCTGCCCAAGCAACAAGGACCTCTGAAGCTGAAACGCAAGCAAACACCAGTCAAAACCAAAGTGACACATAGCTCACAACACCAGTGTGCCACCCAATAACAGCCCCTAAGGCAAGACAATGTACCCAACACTTTAGTCATAGGTGACTCTATAGTCAGGCGCACTGATGTCCCACTCTCCAGGCTGAACAAGGAGAAAATTACAGTCAGCTGCCTGTCGGGTGCCAGGATCCACCACATAACGCATGCACTCAAGTCACTCCACAACAAGTACAAATACGACTCTGTCATTGTCCATGCTGGAGTAAATGACTTGAGATGTACCTCCCTGGTCTACATAAAAAGAGACATGGAAGAGCTCTTGGATCATGTGACCCAGGCAGGTATGATCCTAGCCCTGAGTAGCATCCTGCCTTCACCCAGAATGATACCACAGTATAAGGACAAAATGATTGACTTCAACAATTGACTAAGCTTCTGGTGTCATACAAAGGGGATCCAGTATTTGTCTGCCTGGGAAGACATGATCGACAAACCACGATGCCTTGCCAGAGATGGTCTGCACCTGTCACCCCTGGAATTCAGGTTACTGGCTAAAGCTCTTGCCACCCCTATAGTGCCTTTTTAGGCAAGGTTCAAAGGATAAAACCACCACTGTAACAGATACAAGCATGCAAAATCTGAAGGTAATGCTACTCAATGCTAGAAGCCTAAACCTCAAAATGCACACTCTCGAGGCACTCCTAAAAATGGAGAACATCAATATCTGTGCAGTGACTGAGACCTGATTCAAGGCTCCAGAGAGCACCCCTGCAATACCAGGCTACAATTCTTACCACACTTTTCAGCCACAAAACCAAGACCGAAACACTAAAGGTGGAGGAGTGTCCATATTCAACAAGGATATTCACACCTCCAGGCTAGTTGCCAAACACAATGCATCTGAAATTCTCCACTACTAACACAAGGTAAGACAGCAATCCAAATTGTAGCTTGCTACAGATCCCCCGCCATACCCCAAGATTCTCACTACACCTTCCTAAACATACTGGAAAATATTAAGATGCAACCAAACACCCTAATACTGGGTGATTTCAACTACCCTGCCATTAATTGGGAAAACTACTCAGGTAACAACTCCTTTTCCCAATGGTTCTTGGAATTTATAAATTCCAATGCCCTGGATCAACTAATCCATTGTCCCACCAGGGGCTCCAATATCCTAGACCTGGTCATTACCAACATGGGAGACAGATGCTTCACACCAGTGGTCACCCGCTCTTTGGTCAGGTCTGACCATAAGCAAATCACCCTTGACATCCACATCCCACCCCCACCCCTCAGTAAGGAAACCTCCTTAAAAAACTTCTCCAAAGCCAACTTCATGCTACTGAAGTCAGAAGTGACAAACTTCACAACACCCATGCAGACGGGATCTGGAAGTTCGACTGCAAAATCCTACACTAAGGCACTGTATGAGCACATCCACTTGTGCATGAATCGTGCCATCCCAAATAGAACCAAGATGATCTTCTCTAAAAAAAGGAAGCCGATCTGGTGGTCCCCTACTATAAACAAACTATACAACAGAAGGAAGAAACTGTTGCAGAAAAGAGGAAAATCCCAGGATGCAAAAAGCTCCCTCACCAGCCTCAGTAAGAAATTGAGATCCCTCATAAAATCCTCAAAAGCTAGTTACGAAAATAAAATTGCCAAAGATTCCAAAGCCAACCACAAGGCATTCTATAGTTATGTCAAGAATCTAAATGGCTATGCTCAGATCTGCTCTGAGCTACTACAGAATGGCATTAAATATACTGATCCCAAGGATATTGCCAATATCCTGGCAGATCGATTTAGTGCCAACTTCACCCCCCTCTCACCCCCTAAATGGCCCATCTCAATACCAAAAGATTGCCAAATTCCAATAATCACAGCCACACAGGTAGAAATAGCACTCTCCAAAGCTAAGAATACAGCATCCATGGGACCAGATGACATCCCAGGCTGTGTACTACATGAACTACAAAATGAACTGGCACCCCCACCTAAGTGTCCTGTTTAATCATAGCCTCACCTCAGGCTTCATGCCTACTGAGTGGTGCACAGCTACAGTTATCCTGCTCCACAAGGGAGGATCTGCCTTGGATCCCGGGAACTACTGTTCCATCAGTCTGACAAGCCTGATCTGCAAGAGCATGGAATGCATTATCATGGAACTTATAAACAAAGACATTGGCAACCTTCAAACACTGGACCCCACCCAGTTTGGGTTTGTGATGGGCCGATCTTGTCTCCTGAATCCGATTGACTTCTTCGAATCAGTCTCCAGAGCTGTGGACGAGGGTAAGGCGGTCGACACAGCCTATCTGGACCTCACCAAGGCCTTCGACACCATCCCCCACACTGGAATCATAGATAAACTTACTAAGCTGGGCATAAATCCCTACATCACTCGAAGGGTTGCCAACTGGCTTACTGACAGAACCCAGACTGTAAAAGTAGCAGACTCTGAATCCAGCTCCAGATAAGTGACAAGTGGAGTACCTCAGGGTTCAGTCCAGAGACCACTCTTGTTTAGCATCTATTTTGCTGAAGTACAAGCCAACACTAAGGGACTCTGGCTAACAAAGGTTGCAGATGACTGCAAACTGGGAGCCATTATAGAATCCCCAAATGATGTGGATATTCTACAAAAGGGCCTTACAGAAACAGATGCCTGGTGCTAGAGCCATGGGCTCAAGCTCAATGCCAAGAAATGTATAGTTATCTCCTTTGGAAAAAAACATGTACCCATGAACTACCACATAGGAGGCAGGACACTAAACATCGAAAGTGTGATGAGAGACTTAGGGACACAAGTGGACAGTGGTCTCACTTTCGATAACCACATCACCACAACAGTCAGGAAATCCTTCTATGTGGCACACCTCATCACTAAGGGCTTTTTATCCAGAAAAAAAGAGGTCATTGTCTCACTGTACTCATCCCTCATTAGACCCATTATAGAGTATAATGCCCCATTTGGTATGTACCTCACAAGACATCTGCAACAGCTGGAAAGGCCACAGAAATACTTCACTAAAAGAATCACAGGCCTAAAGCAGATGCCATATGCTGACCATCCAAGAAAACTCCAGCTATACTCTGTGGCATATCGTCTACTCAGAGGTGATCTCTGCTTAACATACAAGGCCATGTCAAACCCTGAGCTGTTGGACATGCTCCACTTAAAGAAATCCCAATCCCTCAGAGCCACACACTCCAGGGATCTAAACCTTATAATCACAATGAACAAAACATGCTGGAGGGATAGGTTCTTGACCCAGAGACTCCCCATACTCTGGAATGGACTGCCCATACATGTCAAGCAGAGCGCCTCATTGGCCCTCTTCAAAAGGAACCTTGATGATGGGATAGGAGATAGGAAATTGACCCCGGGGCCCAGAGAAGTAAATATTGTGGGAAGAAATTTCTAGGGAATTATTAAGGCTAGGCTTGCATAGGCCTTAAGGCCGATAGCCTAGTACCAACCTATGAACCTATGAACCTAAGTTTATAAGAGCAATATTTAAAATCTGTTCCTATTTTGGGCCTTTATCCCCCCATTAGATCAGGCTTTGTCCAGATTTCTTGGGCTAAGAGATTGAGAGGAATGCTATTGATACTCCAACATCAGGTAGTAAAAGTTCTTCATTACCACTCTTAGGATCACTTACGATAACAATCGATAAACACAACATTCAGAAAAATGGAGAATAAAATTGATCAAATATTTCCTTATAATAAATGCATGTTAAACTTCTTAATAGATGCAAAAGTTACAAAAATCTTTACTGTTTTATAGACCAGACCTGAATCTACCTTATATGCAGTATTAATAATAAACAAATATATACCATGTGCTGGTGGGCTAGCAGCCTCCATGACAATGTAAATCCTGGATAATGACATCATTTTCTGCATCACTGTATGGTGGCTTATGGGGTGCTGATTTTTTCTTTGGTGCAATATACCTGTATGAGATGAAACTGAAAACAGACACAAAAATTGAAATATATAATAAACAGACAGGATGGCTGTGAGCTCAGTTCTATGTGACTGCATGCAACCAACATGCACGCAATCAATTTAAATCTGTTAAGTGTTCACTATGACTACACCCAATTTAATACTGCGAGTATGTGCAATTGCATGTAAAATCATGAGCATTCTTGAATACCAAAAGCTGCAGTAAGTGAAGGGAAGGTAAACATTTTGTAAGGACCTACATGATTACTTGCACACCCCCTAACAATACAAGGATGAGCATGAAGTGTTCCCTATTAATGGCTTTCCGGTGTCTATGATTACTCTGACTGCAGGAGCAATCAGCTTTCACAGTCTCTCCTCTTTGATATATACCTACTAAGTGTATGTTAGGGAGAATAGACTTAACAAAAAGTTTGGAAGTACACTTTATGATTTAAGAGATCAACAGTCCTAACTTTCAAATGCTTGTTTTAATGACCACAGTTACTGGTCCTTAGTAAGAATGTTGTTCATATTAAATTGAGTATTTTAAACATTGATAAATATAACATATGGCAATAAAACAGAGACAAAACTGCAATTATGAAAGCATAGGTAATGAAATGAGGCACCAGGTAGAAAGAAATATACCTGCAGTGTTTACAGTCTTCATTTAATATTGTGTGAATACATGCCTATGCTTCTTCAATATTCCAATCATTCAGACTTTCACTGTCAAATCTGAAAGGACAACTTTCATAACATGTTTCAGTTGCACTTCCAATGTGATTTGAAACAATGTCACATTATCATTACATCTAAATTCTTTATCACCTTGTTAATATATGTCTTTGCCTGCGGCAACTCTGGGAAATAATGTGAAATGATTGCTTTCAATACCCTTGTTTGAGGGTCCAAATCCATACAGGTACCTGCTGCAACATAGCAAATTTGGGTAAATATGTACACATGAAGTATGTGATATATAGATATTTTTCTTGTATCATTTACATGCCATTTGGCAACATGCACCATTGATTGCATTTCACTGTCAAAGGTGAAAACTGACAAATTTTCTTTGGACTACCATCAATCATGCAACGGAGACTGGCATTGTTGTACTTTATCCAAAGAAAAAAAAACTGTTTCACAGCACCAAGTTAAAGAAGTTTAATAACGGAGAAAGGAAGATATAATCTCCATGAAGAGAAATAATCCAGTCATATTGCTATGAGAAAACTTTCTTTGTTGCTTTTTTTAAAGCTGTCTCGCTATGTTAGACTCCTTTAACATAGTGAGACACTTTCTAAAAAGCAACGGAGATCTTGCTTTCTCCATTCCTTCCACCCACAGCTCTGATGTACTGCATAAGTGTACGCATGCGCAGTACATCAGAACTGCCGCAGAATATCGGACAGCTGCAGAAGGACAGCAAGGAGGCATTATACAATGCCATTATTTAAGAAAACTAAGTATTTTTTTCTTAAATAATGTCATTAATATACAATAACCACTTCTGGGTATGGGTAATGCTGGATTTACCCACGGTTGTCTTTGTTTGACCACTCAGGCTTCACCCTCATGACCAAACTACGTCAACCATGGCTAAATCCAGCATTACCCACACCTAGGCGTGGGTTATTGCTTAATTAAATCCTGTTATAAATTTTTAAAATCACATACATATATTTTCATTTCCATAAAAAATATACTTAAAATCTATAAGAAACATATATATTTATCAAGATCATATACATTGCTGTCTATGTTTTAAAACTGGTTTAAGAGAAACTTGTTTATTAATTCCTGGTGGAGAATCTCCATGAAGAGAAATAATCCAGTCATATTCCTTAGTTTCAAGCTTAGTGTTAATGTCACCCCTTCTCAAACTGGGTTCCATAACCTCTATTACCTTAAATAAAAAGCTATGTGCAGATCCATTATCATTTATATGCTTAGTCAATGCATTTGTCAATATACATCTCCTGATGTCTGATTTATGCTCACTAATTCTATTTTTAAGTTTTCGGGTAGACTTTCCCACATAAAATGATGTACATGATTTGCATGTAGCTAAATATACTACTAATGATGTATTGCATATTGCTAAACACTTAAAGTAAAACTTTTTCATAGTTACAGGGTGGGTAAAAACATTGGAAGAGCAAATATCAGAAGAAGAACAACAATTGAACCATGAAAATGTACCTTTCCATTAGAAGTGGAGGATATTTTCTTATTTAAAGAAATAAACTTGTAGCATAAACGTTGCTTAAGATTGCTACAATTTATGTACGTAAAAAGGGGTTTCTCCAGAAAAATATGGTTAAGGCCGGGTAAAGCTCTTAATAGATCCCAATTTCTTCTTACAATATCCTCAATTGGCTTACTACTCCTGCCATATGTCATGATGTATCTCAAGTGTCCAGATGCATCATTATTTCGTTCTCTGCTGGATATATACCCACCATTTGAAAAATATGGTTGAACTTCATTCCATCTCTGCCCCATCACTTCCTCTCTAAGGTTGGTTAATTGGGTCACATCATACCCTCTCTCAGTAAATTCATGAGTCATGTCCATAATCTGCCTACTACATATATTATCATCAGTACTGAGTCTATTAACTCTCATATATTGACTCTTTACAACCCCCTTGAAAACATGTCCATCATGCATACTCTTTCTATCCAGATATTTGTTAGTATGCACCTCTTTTTTATATATGCTGGTATTTATATGTTGCCCTTCCAGTTGGATTCTAACATCCAAATAATTTATATCCATCCTAGAAATTTTCATTTCAAAGCTCAAAAAGTGTGTTGTTTGGTTCAAATAACATACAAAATTACTAAGTACATCTTCATTACCATGACGCACAATAAATACATCATCTACGAAACGTTTGTAGAAAAGAATGTTAGATCTATACATATTCTTATTTTCATCTAAGACCAAGGCATCTTCCCAATTTCCAGGAGTAAGGTTAGCATATGTATTGGCCACTGGACTACCCATAGCTACACCCAGTTGTTGATGGTATATCTGTTTATTGAAGAGAATTTTTTTTCTCCAAGGTTATCACCAGTAATTCACAAAAAGTTTCAACCTGTGTAGCTGTAAAATTACTACATTTAGATAAGTTCCGTCTTATACTATTTACCCCATACTCATTGGAAATACAAGTGAACAAAGACTTGATGTCCAGGGTCACAAAAAGAATATCTGTTTGAGTATTCCCCTCATACCATTGATGCAACAGAGTAAGAGAGTGACCTGTATCCTTAATAAAGCTCTGTACAAAACAAAGAAAATCTTTCAAAATATTCTGCAAGTAAGCTGAAATGAGTTCTGTGATCCATCGTCTGCCCAAAACAATTGGTCTCATAGGAGGCTTAAGCAAAGATTTGTGTATTTTGGGCAGTCCATAAAGGACTGGGATGGTAGGACTGGGTACTGTTAAAAAATTAAAGATATCTATTGCTATATCATTGTTGATTTGTAATTCATAAATATTAATATTTACTTTACTGATAATCTTACTAACATCAGCATCCTGGATGGGTTTAAATGTCTGTATATCCATCAACAATTCATTCATAGCACTGGTGTAGTCAATAGAATTCATAATCACTATACAGCCACCCTTGTCTGATTCCTTAATTATAATATCTTTAGTTGACTGTAAATCATGCAATGCCTGAATTTCATGTACAGATAAATTATACATTTTTAGAAAAGCATTGTCGTTATATAACTCACATATCTGTTTGTCACATATATCATGAAACGCTGTAAGTATTGGATCATTAATAGGTATAAAGGTACTTGGTCTCTTCAGACCTACTGAAGTATCACCTAAATTATCTTTAAAAATCAGCTTTAGGCTTAAACTATGAACAAACATTTTCAATTCAGTTAAAGCTTCTATAATACTACTAATGTTTGAATGAATAAATGTAATACCATGTTCAAGTAGTGAAATGGTTGCTGGTAGGAGCTCCATATCAGATAAATTTATAACCGAGCTATTTCCTAAACGTACTTCTTTATCAGCAGTGAAAGTATCATTCACTTACAGTTTTATCAGGATATAATTCTAAATTATTACTAGAACCATTAGTTTCATCCAATCAATCAACTGATGCTTCAGGAATTGTATTATTATCAAAATTCAAGCCATTGTCCACAGAAAGTTAATTATTAGCGTCAATAGCAATATGCGAACAGGTTGGAATTAAAATAGTTTGCCCATAAGTAATGGAACATTGCGCCATTTTTCTGGTTGTATTACAGTTGAAATCAAAGCTATTGTCCAAAGAAGTTTTTGAAAAAGCAGCAAAATTATTACAAAGACTTACTGGTGCTTGAACGATTTGCTCCGAGTAACCGGACCTTTGTGCTGTCTTCCCCTTGAATGCGAACGTCCTCTGGCATCCCCTTGCTGCCGTTGATTTACTTTCTCGGGGAGATTCAGTATAAGATGTTGTTGATTGCCTAACAAAAACGTATTGATAGTTAATCCATTTGAGAAATCATTATTTAAAGTTTCCTGCTCCAAAACACCATTATTAGTGCTATTGATGTTTGCCTTTTCCATCCGTACTGTAGATCCAGACGCCAAGGTCTCAGGGGAAGATCTTAAGTCACTTCCTCTCATCTCTGATTGGTTATTTACAGACTGTTCAGTCCTTTCTGCCAAAATTGGCAGCACCTCATTGGTTGTTAGTTCAAAAGTATCTAAATCATTCATAGAGGGTCGTTTAGCACTAGATTTAATTTTTATCGCAGTATTTTGATCCTCTCTCTGTTGTTTAGGCTAAGAGAAAATATTACCACATATAAAGCCATTTATATCTCATTGTATTTTGCGTTTCTTTGTGGTTTCTAACTGTTTGTCAATATCACATAAACGGACCAGTATAGCACTATAAATGGTTGTGTATTCACAAAACAAAGTGGATGAGGAGACTTGTTTCTCCAGTTCATTAATTTCATTGAACAAGTCACTTTCTGTTTGCAGAAAAAACTCATTCATTAGCACCATATAGTCTATACCCAGTTTGATATTCATCTCTTGCCACCTTTTCAGAAGTTCTGGATAGGTGTTTTTATAAGAAGGCATATTCAGAACCCGAAGTCTTCGAGGAACAATGCCCAAATTAATATAAGCACAAAACTATATCTCTGCCATTGAAATCTTTTAAACATTTTAACTTTCTGTTCCAAATTCAAGATACTAGATGCATACCTGTTCCGCTCTTCTTCCTGAAAGGAAGAAGCATTCATAGAATCCAGGTTATTATATCTCAATTGTGAAAGAGTATTTTCTCTCAATAATAAGCTCTGTAAAGTACCAGTAATGCCAAAGGTACCTGTAGCTCCTTGAGGAGAACGATGAGGTTGGGAATGTAATTGTGGTTGTGTCATAGCGAGCTCCAAATAATTAGTAGTCTCAGTGCTCGCAGTGTGTTTAAACAGCAAAAACCGTCATAGAAAACAAACACCACTTCGATAAAGTGACGATTGTAAACCAGCAAATATCCAAAGAAAAAAACAGCTTCACAGCACCAAGTTAAAGAAGTTTAATAACTGTCATATACCAAGACCAAAGCTTTCAAAGTCCTTCATCAGTGTTACAAAATTACTTCCACATGTATACAATTTATATAGTCAAAAAGACATCACATGACACAACCCAACCTATCAAAACACAATTAACTAATTTTCATTAAATCCTGTTATTACATTTTAAAATCACATACATATATTTTCATTTCCATAAAAAAATACTTAAAATCTATAAGAAACATATATTTATCAAGATCTTATATATTGCCATCTATGTTTTAAAATTGGTTTAAGAGAAACTTGTTTATTAATTCCTGGTGGAGAATCTGCATGAAGATGAATAATCCAGTCATATTTCTTAGTTTCAAGCTTAGTGTAAATGTCACCCCTTCTCAGACTGGGTTCCATAACCTATATAGCCCTAAATAAAAAGCTATGTGCAAATTCATTGTCATTTATATGCTTAGCCAATGCATTTGTCAATACACCTCTCCTGATGTCTGATTTATGTGCAATAATTCTATTTTTAAGTTTTCGGGTAGACTTTCCCACATAAAATGATGTACATGATTTGCATGTACCTAAACTTAAAAATAGAATTATTGAGCACATTAACACTAAGCTTGAAACTAAGGAATATGACTGGATTATTTGTCTTCATGCAGATTCTCCACCAGGAATTAATAAACATGTTTCTCTTAAACCAATTTTAAAACATAGACAGCAATGTATAAGATATTGATAAATATATGTTTCTTATAGATTTTAAGTATATTTTTTATGGAAATGAAAATATATGTATGTGATTTTAAAATTTTATAACAGGATTTAATGAAAATTAATTAATTATGTTTTGATAGGTCGGGTTGTGTCATGTGATGTATTTTGGATGATATAAATTGTAAACATGTGGAAGTAATTTTGTAACACTGATGAAGGACTTTGTCCGAAAGCTTTGGTCTTGGTATATGACAGTTATTAAACTTCTTTAACTTGATGCTGTGAAACTGTTTTTTTCTTTGGATATTTGCTGGTTTACAAGCTTCACTTTATCACAGTGGTGTTTGTTTTCTTTGACTATTGTCACACTTTACTCAGCAGTCTAAAGAGTACAGAGTGAATAAAGTGTTACACTCCTATATCTGTGGCTTAATGTGTAAGGTGTGCAATTCTTTTCTTCATACTGTACAACTTCATGGCAGATGAATGGTTCCATAAACATGAAGTCAGACCATCAGAAACTGTGATCAGTCCTCTGTTACAATACTTTCCATTGTGTTTTGCAGTTGAATTGCTGCTATGTTACTGTTCCGTGTAATTCATTGTAAGCATGTCTAGTATTACTATGTCAGACATGTTTACAAATCAGAAATGGAAAAACTGGACTCATGTCATCTGCTTTAACTTGTCATTTGTCACTTATGTACATTGTTTGCTATTAGAGGGTCTATATTAGAACATTGAAGTTTCAGAACTTCAAATGTTCTAATATCGACACCTAATAAGCTAAAGTTGAAAATAGCGAAGTTTTAGATAACCGAATTCTTTCCTAGGGAAAGAATTTGGTTGTCCATTCCTGTCACTTCGCTATTTTCAGCTCTGTGGTGGAAAGTTACGGTAGGGTTCAATTAAGTGTGCAATTGTGTGGACGTGAGGGTTAGGGTGGGATAGGTGAGTTAGGGCTAGGGCACGTGTCAGGTAAGTGTGCGAATGTATGGACGTGAGGGTTAGGGTGGGATAGGGGAGTTAAGATTTGGGCACGGGTGAGGTGTGTGTGCGATAGTGACAGACCTTAGGGTTAGGCTTTGGGTTAAGGTAAGTGGGTAGATAGTGGTGTATGTACAGTTTAGTGTAGGTTTAGATGTAAGGTTTTAGGTGTATGTGTGTGGATTGCTGTTTGTTTGGTGTGTTTGTGTTGTGTGTATGTCTTTTGGAACAGCAAATTTTTTCCCTAGGAAAAAATTCGATGTTCTAAATTTTTGGTCTTATCGGTTTTCGGTTACTAGGTGTCGATATTAGAACATTTGAAGTTCTGAAACTTCAGTGTTCTAATATAGACCCCTATTAGACTGGCATTTAGCATTTATATAATTATACAACACTTGTGTCTACTACACGCTCATAGGTGAATATCTTTCCTACTGGTGTCATTGTCATTTCTTTGAAAAAACATGTCCATTTCTGATTTATGAACATTACAGCTGTAACATTCTTTTTGTTCTTGTGTGTGTGTGTGTGTATATATATATATATATATATATATATATATATATATATATATATATATATATGTTGAGATGAATAATGCAGTGGTACTGTCAACTTGCATACATAAATCCCCTATGCATACATTTCATATGCAATAACTGCATTCTATGCATTCTTCCCATAAAGTATATTCTTCTTTTGCTGTTATCTCAAGTCAGCATTTATTTAACATATATATCACACTTTCACTCCCCTTTGTTACACTGCAGCTTTATGCACCTATCACACTCTTTATTAGCATGTCCATTTTTATTTATGCTCATAACTGTTGGATTGTCATTGACCTTAATTATCATAACATCAGTATTGCAAGCTTCATGTCAGACATGCTTCTTATACACTTTCTTCACAATTTCCTGCAGGATAGTAGTACATTTTAAACATTTCCCCTCTTCCACATTAATTGTTCATTATAATATAATATAGTGTGCTAATTCCCCCATTTCACTTCCCCTAATTCTGTATTCTGCCCCTGTATTTGCTATTAATATTTCTGGGCTACAGCACGTACTTGTATGCAAACCATTTTGTTTATATTGCATGCTCATGCTTGCAGGCACCTTTCCATGACTGCAAACACTGTTGCTGGCCACAAAAAAGGTGCCTGCAAATGTGTAAGTGCAATGAGCTGCATGCAGATTTGATTAAGGCTGCTGCTCATTGCACTCACGTGCTTACATTTTGAAGGCATAGTGGGGTGCCTTCACAAATGACAATGAGTCCCATGGATAGTTTGTGTTACCTTAAATTGTTTAATCTCTTTTAATAGTGGCATTTTATCTAGAAATGTAGAAACGGTATTTTGTTTTCATTTTTTGGTAATACATTTCCTTGGAAATAACATTATCAAACTAAAGACTTCCAGGCCAGTTTTAGAAAGCACAGTAAATCTGTTATACCGTGTAAAATAACTATAAAGTAAGTCTCACAGATTTATTCTAAGCACTATCTAGTTTAGCTTGCACAATTCACTTAAGTAAAAAGATTTTGGGACAGCTGAAGACCTGTGAATCCAGTTATGAACATCTAGACTGTTACATTTCTAATAATATGATTGAGTAGATGGATAAAGCCTGGCAAACTAGTCTGGAGGGTAGAAATAATTGTACTGAAACTGCCAGCCAAAACATTGATACTTTTTAAGATTTAATTGCACATTTAGGCAGCTGTAAAACTTTCACCCAAATTTCCATAGGAAAACAGATATTCATTTGCCTTTCTCAGCGAATTTTGCATTAATCTCAAAACTTTTGGCATGTTGGGTAAAAATTTTGTATGGCCTACCTATTTCACCTTTGTGTAGTTGGCCTGAATCTATATTTGTTATAATCTATGAAGTGAACAAGGGGTAGTTGTGTGGTGAGAGTTTAACAATGTGAAGCTTTTGTTTCTCCCTTGTTAAGTGTATGTACAAACTTTAGACCATATTACCTTGTGAACGCTTGTCAGGGGATAATATTTCTTTCTGATAAGAGACAACAACAGTATTTTAATTCTGAATACATATTGAATAACCCTCTATTCCCTAATGAAGAAAGGAAAAAAAGTGGTCGCATAATCAGGAGAATAGCCATCTTGCATATATTTGGGGTTGGGATGGTGGCCTAATGGTTAAGATGTTTGCTTTACAAACACAAGGTGCAGGGTTTGTGTCTCACAAGGGATAATTGGCTAGGCTTACAATGGCTCGCAAGAGCAATTAGCCTTGTACTAACTTATTTAAATTTAGCTTTGTCCAGTGTTTGAGCAAATGAAGTCAGGGCCATCGATAAGAGCCCAGATGGGATTCTTTCTATAGTTAAATGACCTAATTCAGGCATTTATACAGGACTGAACACCCTCCCAATAAGGGTATGACTATGTACTTCCAACCTGTTATCAGTTTCTGTGACTAATGCAAGGAGAGATTGTAATGTGCTCGTTTTAAGTTTCAACATGGGACAGACCCAATCCACCTTGTATTGTAAGATGGGAAAGAATATTCCCTGATATTCTGCATTTGTTACCTACCCAAAAAATGTTGCACTTAGTTCTTTATGGTTTAACAGATAAATGGTCATAGAATGAGGGACACCTTGAGTATGACATAACATTAAAAGAAGCCCAAAACAAGTTATTGCTTAAACTCTTTGAGTCATACCTGAGCATAGTGGCTTCCACTGACAGAGCATTTTTTAGCATACATTGAAATTACGTTCTATAGACTTGGTAAGATAAATAGCAACTGTTAGCCCTAGATACTTTACTGAAATATGTATCTCTAAAAATAAAATAATAAGGGGGAGAGGGTGAATAATGGACCTTGGTTGCCTTAGTTTTCTGAATATTAATCTTATAACCAGAAAGTTCTTCCTAATTTAGCACAATCTGGAATACTCTGGACAAATTTGTTTCAGGATCTATGAGTTAAAAATCCTCATCAAAAAGAAATATTGTATGTTTTGTACTTAACAAATTGTAACAAGCTATAGATTTAAGCCTTAACTTTGTTGCCAGGGGTTTTAAATACAATACAGAAAGTTAAAGGGTCAGTGGCCATCCCTGTCTTGTTCTCCTAGACAACAATAATAGGTAGTGAAAATATTGCCTCAGCCTTAATCCTAGCAGAAGAGTCTATGTGCTTCTTTTGTAGTAATTCTATGTACATAGGCTAAAAAGCCATTTGTTTCAAGAAAAGAAAAAGAAAATCCCAAGTAACTTTATCAAAGTTGCTTCGGCATCAAGACTCTCCAGCAGCAAAGGAATTCTCCATCTGTCAGAGTTCTGTATTATTAGAAATGCTTTAAGCAAGTTATGAATGTGCGACTCAAGACAGAACCCTGATCAATATGGATCAGGGAGGGCATACAGACTGATTACCTAGGAGCCATAATAGACATAAATTTTAGAGATGATTTATAACTGATACAGGCCAATATGAGGCTATCTATAATGGGTCTATCTTGGGTTTTAAATTCAGACACATAATATGCTGTCACCAAGAGATAGGAGGTTTTCCTGGAATAAATAGTAAGTTTGACAATAGCATAAATTTTGTCAAAAATTTTTGAGTACCACATTTCTATATCTTCAGCAAGATGCATTACGGGCCTTACAATGCCTTGATTTGTAGGCATCACTCAAGCCACTTGAAAAAACTTTAAAAGATACAATGATGCCACCCTAGAAAACAATTATAGCGCTAAAAAAAATTTAACTATATGGCAAGATTTCAGGAGTTGTCATTGTATCCTATCTTGTGTAAACTAGAGATAACCTCTGCCTGATCTGTGGGGTACTACCTAATCCAGTTGCATTTTAAAGTTTGTGGCTAGAATGGACTGCTGGAGAGGAAACACAGAAGGAGATAACTCAATACTGAAATAAATATAAAGACAACACATGCGTAAATAAGTAAATAAATAAATAGTTCAAGCTGAACTCTACAAAATTAAGACAACTGGGACACATCTTATAGATATGGATTCTAGACCACAGTCACAAAATTTTGTTCCACGCAGAATCTGTATTACAGAAATGGGCATGAAGAAGTGATGTCACAATGCAATGGTACAAGTTTATGGTGGAAGATGGAGGTGACAAGATATGCTAATTTCATCATTGCCTCTGATATCAGAGTTTCCTGAAACATTATTTATGTATTTTTTATGTACGTATGTATGTATGTATGTATGTATGCAAGTATTTGTGAGGGCACATTGTTTACCCAGTAAAAGCACAATAACCTTCTGAAAAACCAAGATGTGTTGATGGCTGTATTTCACATTGTTTACAGATAGTACAGTGACAATAACCTTCTAAGAAATCAAAATGTGTTAATAGTTAGATTTCTTTTTTTATAAAGATAAGCAAATTGATTTGAGATTTATGTGAGCAAATCTACCAGCTGGATAGCAGGGTAAGAGCATCTCTTGCATCAGCCACTATTCTGTCTTTATTCAGTGCTGGCAAAACTCTTATATTCAAAGACATTAAAGGAAAAATATGTTATAAACACCAAGAATCAAGGTTAATTTTCCATCTGAGAAAAGTGTATAATTGTCTTCCTTCTATAGTTTTATAAATGAAAAAAACTAAAATAGAACTAATTTCTGACACTGAGGCAATATTCCGGCAAATGCTCAAGTAGGAAATATATTACAGTAATGATACATAAGCAATGTACTCTGGTGTTAATAAAAGTGTGAGATGTGCAAAAACATCTCATACATTCTGTGGAATGATTAAATAAATGAACATTGTAATTTAACCAATGCCCCAGCAGTGAATTAAGTTGTGACTACAGCATTCCGTACTTTTTTGTGTAACTATGTATCCAGTTTTTTATAACAAAAGTAAGAAAGCCTCTAGAAAAAGTTAACTGATACCATCATAAATGCAACTATGCAAAGACAATAAATATAGATGCTGTATTATATTCCACATATTGTCAAATGTTTTTGCAAAAGACTCAGTATGACAAAGGATGGGTTTGCAAATATGGCAGTATGTATTTAGATGTTAAATGATGGCTTTACTTGGAAATAATTTCGCTGTTAGAATTATTTTGGATTTTATTCTTTCCCTTATTTTCTCAGCTGAGCTACAAATGACAGAGCCAATTAACAGCCTAGGATAAACCTATGAACCTCTGAGCAGTACACTAATGATATAATAGCTTTTCAACAGTCATGCAGCACTAAGACGGTGTGGCTTGTCCATGCTTATAAATGTTACTTATGTGCAGCTTAATAAATGTCTAATAAATGTATATGCTGAACAATTCTTATAACAAAGTTGATCATCTTAATGCTTTACTATTTAAATGTTTGTTTTTTTTTGTTTTGTTTTTAATAACAAGGCCATGTGGATGCATTGCTGTGTCATTTCTGAGTATCCTATGGTAGCTGACAGGCCTAATCCTGGCTTTTTTTCATAAATTGTTCAGACCTTGGGCTATTATGCAGAGCTGATACTTTCTCTTTCCTGTGTTTCCTGAAACCTTTAATATACGTTATAGGAAGCCTTCACCAGGTAGTCTACCTTGGACATCCTATCCAGAGACATGCTCTGCATCCTTCCTTCTGAGGAGAAGTGAGTAGACTAAGCCTTGTCATCCTGCTTTTTCCTCACAACGTCTCCTTCATGTGCAGCAGTCACAAATCAAACTTGGGTCATCTGGGCCATATTTAGGCCTTTACCTGTCTCTGCCAATGGAGCTGTATTAATTAAACCAACAAGGTAAAGCAAATCAGAACTTTGACTTCCGAATGAATGTATTTTGTAACATTTTCATTTTCTGGCGTTTTCATTTTTTGGCATATTTTCAGATTGTTTAGTTCAAAGTCTTGCATAGAACTTTCTGAGTGAAACAATTGCACAGTGGATAGAGTTGTCACCTCATAGTAAGAGGTTCCCAGTTCGATTCTTGACTGGGGTGCCTTCTGTGCAGAGTCTGAATGCTCTCCCTGTTTGCATGGGTTTTCTCTTGGTGCTCCACTTTCTTCCCACATTTCAAAGACATGCAGTAGATGGACTGGACACTCTAAACTGACTATAGATGTGAGTATGTGTGCCGAGTGCATAACATGGAAGAATAGCCGTGGCAGGGCTAGCCACCCAGTTGTTTGAATCTTAGCTCTAGTTGATTGTCACTGTTTTAGTGAACCCTGACCCCATGTGCATAAATGGGAAAAGGGTTTGTGTATGGATTGCACAAAACTTTCAGCTATATTGATGGATCATTGCTGTGAAAGATTTAAGCTGATGTCATCTAACAAATTGCAAACATCTTATAATGAATATACAGATCAGTGATCAGAAGATGAGAAATGGACTTGCATCTGACATCCATGTTTTATGGAAAAAGAAAAAAAACCTACATCTCTAAGTTGGACCTACATTACCAACAACGATTGCTACTTATTGTAATCATTTGTAAAGATCACTTTAGTCACTGAAAGAGCAAGTACTTCTTTTTTTCACAAAAATCTAGCATATTGCTGTCAGGAGTTGTGGCAAGGACTCAGTCATAGAAGAGTACTATTACACATCCTTTCTGTGGAATGCACAGGCTGAAGAGTTTAAGGAGGAAATTCAACAGGACACATGGAGCTTGTACGTTTGGTCCTGGATATGTTTTTAGTGGTTACACAAAGCTGATTTCCAGAGAGATATGGACTGGCTACTTTGTGATAGGAAATTTGAAAAGTGACAATGCAGAGGAGTCAGAGCTGATTCACCTCCTAGAATCTTACATACATATCCTTGGGGTTTGAGTGAATGATGCCATTAGAGTTAAGGCTGATGCAATGCTGGATATAATCCCTGATGTTCCTTATGAATTATAAAATAAATTGTGGTTTTCCTTCACTGATGTAGCAATGCTTAGTTCCTAATTAGCTTTTGCAGGATTTGAACTTACTCCTCATTACTGTATTAACCCTTTAGTGGTTGGTGTTTGCTTACTGAGATTTTGTTGTTTTCTTTAGGCTATCAGCTTTTTCCTTTTTTTGTAAAGTTTGTATATGGTTGAGTTCCAAAAATTGAGTTTTTTTTCTAAACTTGGCATTACAACTGTAATGTACAATAATATAATTACATATGCAAGTGTTAAGGTAGAAGAATAAACTTTAGGTATTTATTTATTTGTTTGTTTACATTTTGATAACTGGCTAGGTAATCTATTGATCCTTTTAGTCTTTACCCAGATTTGACAGCACATAAAATAGAATAAAATACCATGTACAACAAAACAGTAACATAGTCCAGCAACCAAACATTAATTTAATGCTTCAAAAGGTCATAGTAAAGCAAGTGACAGTTATGTTTACAAAACTCCTAAGAAAACTGTTTATAATACAACAATTATGTTAAAAGCCCTTAAGAAGACCTTTTACAATATAACAATAGTGTTAAAAGCTGCAGGTATCCAGTGTCTTGAAAACAGGTACACTTAGGTTTAATCTGCAAATGTTTTCTAAGATTTTCCCCCGGATTCATGAAGCTCGGCGCAAGGCCGGTGTAAGGCCTGCGCCGGCCGTGCGGCGTATATATGGTGTAGTAGTGCCATATGCATATTAATGAAGGTGCGCTGCCACCACATCCACGTGCATAGGATACATGCGCGAGTGCATGGGGCATTACTAAGCTGCACCCGGAGGCGTGTCAATGTCGGCTGTCGATGAGCAACCTAAACTGCTGAATATTATAGTCTGCCTGCAATAGTAATTGCACCTATCAGTGTCCATGGATAAAGCATGCAAGACAGTTCCCAGCCACACAAAATGGAGAACCAAACAGAAATGCACACAACACAATATGAGTTCCCATCCATGGAACAAATGATATTTAAAATCATGTGTCCGTAATGTACTGCACTGTAAGTAGTTATACCCAGTGGAAGTGAAGCGCATCATGTCATCGCGCCGCCAATACACACGTCTAGCCCCATGGGCAGGGTCACCAGCAGTCCCACAGTGGTAGTGATAGTACACAGCTGGGCAGTTGTGGCTATATAACAACCGTAAAGAAACCTGACAGTCCAAATTGTATACCAAACACACACAAACATATGTATATTAAAATGTGCTATACACATGAACAGGAACGTAACCAGCCCATACACATAGGATGCTATATGCGGAACCGGGATATCCAAAAGCAGAACCCATGCATGCAAATGCAAATAGCACATAACCCGCACCCATGTCTGAATGTCCACCAAATCCAGCTACCAGCCTTGCACAGCCATACACCTACACATAGCGAGTATTCCCCATATGTAGTAGGAAGTATCATCCTAGGCAGTGTCAGGATTGCAAATATGTATCCCACGTTTGTAAACATCCCATCACAGTTATGTAAATCCAAATGCCTGCGCGTTCATGTTTCGGCAAAATGTGTGTACATCCCGCGTGGGATAAGTAACCTGTTGAAACCTCAGAGTTGTTTACACACCACGGTGTCTAGTATTGTACACATCTGGACAAAACATGTATGTGTAGTCACGGTACTGTTCAGTTTCTAGACAGACATGCAAAACATACTACGCAGGATGGAACAGCTGTCCACCACGCAGGTCTCCCCACTAGGGTTGCCACCTGTTCAAATGCCCAAGGTGGGACATCCGTTGTAGAAATGTGAGAATTTGCAGGATAAAACATACCCCCGGCCAGTGCAAAGGACAGAATTACACTTGTATGCCAAGATAAAAGCTTATTTCATAGCATTTGAATAGCTTATGCTATCCCAAATAATAGTTATGTGTTCCAGATACAAAATACCTGTATCATGCAACTAGTAAAGAAAATAAGAAATATACTTTAGTCTTAAAATCACAGGACATTTGCCATGTCTTAGGTTTCATTGCAGGACACAACTGTCCAAAGTGGGACTTCCCCTTGCAAAGAGGAACAGGTGGTAACTGTACTCCCCACTGAATTATCGACAGTATATATTCAACTCAATCACATACCGACACCACCTTCCAACCTATTACAGCAACAAAATCTGGACAAAGCCTAAAAGGATGGGTGGACAAATAGGGACAGAAGTAATTATTGCTCTCACAAACTTCGAAAGTTCACAGAATAATAGTATGTACATTAGCATGAAATGTTGTGAAGGATGTGGGGTAGTCCCCGAGTATTACAGAGGTCCATGCATTTATACTGTAACAAACCTTCACATATGTTGACTGTGCTACTGCATACCTGTAGTTAATTCATAGTTAAGTCATGTGCAATATAATAATCCTCATATGAATGAATACAGGAAATAGTCAAATGTGAATGGGAACACCACTCACCGTGGATTATGTATTGTAACCACCCCCACCCATATTATGTATTGCCAACATTATAAGCTGTTGACAGGTGCCCAAACACCTGTGTCTGTACACACAGATAAAATGTTTAAAATGGACAAACCCTGTCCATGTGCTTTGTCTGACATTTGAACACGGTCAGGGCAGTTCCGTTCACCAGGCGGATAAGCCTAAACCCAGATCACCACATGAACACCCTGACAATTAAAGACCTGTATGTGTCAGGACTATAAGCCTTGGGGTTCTGAATATCCCTGCAGTGATTAAATATGCAGCTTGGGTCCAGAGCAGTAGGGAATAGGGAATGTGTAACATGTAGTACTGCATTTTTCCCAGCAGGAGAATGGATGCCTGTGTCGTAAATGAAGCGGTGAGGCATATGTTAATGTAGCTATGTACTATGGGTATGCATATAAATGAGTCAGAACACCAAAAGTATAGTGGTGACAGCATCCGGCCAACGTGAATGCAGTCCCGGTTCAACTACGACTACAGCACATATAATGTGAAAGTGTAATGAATGCGTCTGTGCTGTACAGACATTTAAATATGTAAAGGTGAACATGTGTTTCGCATACATCCGTTAACCGGATTACAGATAATTTACTGGTACTGTCACAAGTAATAAAGCCCACGTAAGCACAAAGACTTAGTAAACATATGTAACCCACAATAAGGATATGCATGTGCGCCTGCGCGTAACCCACAATAAGGAAATGCAAGTGCGCCTGTGTGATCCGCACACAGCATAGTAAATGAATGCTGTTTCCCCCACGTTAGATATACATGGCTCAAACCTGTTAACCCCATAAAGTATGAAACCGGACAAAGGCATGCAAACTACTGGTACAAATAGGGACAAACCCCAGATATGTGCCAGAACAAACATAGAAAGTGGATAGAATAACGGGTGTGTCAGTAGCATGGATTCTCTGAAGGATATGCAGTCGTAACCTGAACTGCTTGCCAGTATTTCCCACCATAAGTCTCAAATGAAATGCCACTACATTGCCAGATAGACACAGGTTTATGTAAAACACACCGGAGATAAAGAGGCAACCAGCTGTATACTCTGCGACAATCTGTACAGTGGAAAGGTATGGTATGGATATAGATATATGTGTATACACATAATCCACAGACGTAAACCAAAGCAAGTTATGAAATGAGGATTGTACATGTATATATGTATACACAACAAACATATGTCCCGTAGATATGTCATATGTACATAAATAGGCCACGCTATAGCTAATAAGGGTAGACAAACAGACATGCATGAAAGGTGAATAAACCGCTGCCTTCCAAACCATTGGCCAGAAAGTGATAGTCCAGCAAGTTCTACACTTTAAACATGCATATAGGTGTCCATTGCAGGACCCCAAAAATTGATCCATACGTAGTGTCAACCGACATTGACGCAAAATAAGTGACCTCAGCAAATACGATATAGCTGTACATGCAACAGTAGCAGGTGCAAGGGTGATGACACATGTGTCGATAGAATGTATGACATACGAACTGATATCCGGAGAGTAGGGAGTGCATATAAGTGTCTCCACACTTCAGTACCGCTCACATTAAACATGTGTAATGGGTACTGTAGAGGGTTGTTAGGTATGGGAATCATGGGTATGCAGAAATGGGCCTAGGTGTTGTTTGGCAGAGATTTCGTAGGCCCACCCCATGGGAGTGATGTGGGTATAGCACACGCCTATATTCTCAATAATGGGGCAAACCATCCACTGGATATTGCGTAAACCATTTTGGGAATATGTAGGGCCCTATATCAGTGTCATGTAGGCGATTATCATGGATGGACATGCGTACGACCAAGATGGTAACCATAACTGGCAAACTGTCAGAATAAGACAGCTGCACTAAGGCATAGTACATGAAATACAAATAGGGACTATATTAGATATACCCCAGACAAAGTCAGAACATTGTGAGAATACTGGCGTAGCCAGGAATACGAATGTTATGAGTGTTACTAATCATGTAATAGAAATGTCAGTCACTAGTATCTAACTGCACAGTTCGTAATGCCTTGCCAGCAATTTACCAGAAAGGCACATTACTATGACAAATGTAACAAGGGCAAAGGTCAAATGTCAGGGTGTTTACCCATAATGTGTACAGGTTAGGGGTATGAAGGTAACCTGTCCAAAATACATGTACAGAACTAGTGATACTAGGTGGACAGGTGAGAAGAAAGACATCAGGACAAATGAGAAAACATGTACAAGTCATACGCATGTACTCCGACAAATGTGAATGACAATGTATGCCCTGTGAATGTCAATGTGGAAGGTTAATAGACACAAAAGTAATGTGTCCCTCAGGGTGTCATGCAGTGTCACTGTAACAATGTCCAGTCCCCCATACTCGTACGTGAGCTCTGCCACTGACGGAAAGCGCAAATACCAGTGCACACATATGGTACATGATAGACTAATTAGTGTGGATAAGCAGCTGTTGGCCTGTGTGAGGAATACAACTCTCTGGGTGGGTGTGTCCTGCAATATAAATGTAATGGCATGTGGCCTGTGATGCCGCCATACAGTGTGTGTATTGGTGTGAGAAAGTTGATATCTTGTATCAGACACATACTCCGCAACTGTACAGATTTACGCAGAATGTGCAGAGTTCTGCCTCATATGTTTGGTGTGTTCCACGTAACATCAGTACCATTCTGGCACATTCCTGATAACTGAAGTCATGAAATAATGACAAACATGTGTGTTTAAGACACCAAATCCATCAGAAAAGCCATACTAATGCAAAACCTATTATTGTGTCAACTATCTACATTTGTAAGAGCAACATGTCAATACTGCCCCTATGTGTCCCACTATCAGATAAGGCCTTGTCCAGAAGTTTGCTCTAGGAGGTGGAGTGGTATGATCAGAAACAGATACATGTGTGAGGAAACAGCATTATTGACTGCAAGATAACACAGAAGGTATGAAATGTGCTGCAGTAGGACGTTCAATACTGTCCGCAGGTATGTGCTGACATGTCAAATGACACAGCAGTCTACATGAAGTACCTATAGGGCTGTCAACTTTACAAATGATGATAGTGGGACATACCCACAGCCATGCACACAGCACAAATAGACATACACACAGCAAAACTAGGCCATGATACATGAAGCCTCCAGAGTGTACGAGTACAGTGAGAGTACAGCAAGGATAGATGTCTGCCAAGATATACAGCAAACGCCTGTAAGGGCGTGTAACACCGCCCGTAACACGGACGTTGCATGGACAATGTTGGGATTTGCAACATACCCCATTGGTATGTGAAAGCTATCCAAATATGCGATACATGAAACAGTCAGCTGTCCATGCAAGAGCCGAGTTATGGGCAGAAAATAGATTAAATATATATATATATATATATATATATATATATATATATATAGATATATAGAGAGAGAGAGAGATACAGACATGCACACACAGACACACACACACACACGTGGCAGGGTTGTGAGCAGAACACGAATGTAACCACTGTACCACACAACAGCATTATGCAGTGACAGAACATGCAACTGTGAGTAGTGGATCACTGAAATCACACAGGCATATGTCTAGCCTGTAGACAGCGGCATCAAAGGCAAAGATGCCGCACAGATGTTATGGTGAGTGAATACTGTAAAAGCAATGTACTGTTGTCATGCAGCTGGAAACACACACAAACACTTGGCAGGACTGGTAATCGAACTTACACATTACTACCCTATCACACTACAGCATGACGCATTTACAGAACGCACTACCAAGATTACTAAACACAGCAGACCCACAGGCATTCTACTAGGTGCGTGCCAACATCCGCAAAGGCAAAGACGTCAGCAGGATATATCTGTGGTGCGAAGCATCTAAAAGCATAACCTGAGTCCCCAGGCGAATGGGAGCATGCACACACACACACACACACACACACACACACACACACACACACACACACACACACACACACACACACACACACACACACTTGGCAGGCCTGGGAATTGAACTTACACCTAACTACTTTATCACACTACAGCATGACGCATTTACAGAACGTGCTACCAAAATTACTAAACACAGCAGACCCACAGGCAATCTACTAGGTGCGTGTCAACATCCGCAAAGACAAAGATGTCAGCAGGATATATCTGTGGTGCGAAGCGTCTAAAAGCATAACCTGAGTCCCCAGGCAGACGGGAGCATGCACACACACACACACACACACACACACACACACACACACTTGGCAGGCCTGGGAATCAAACTTACACCTAACTACCTTACCACACTACAGCATTACGCATTTACAGAGCGTGCTACCGAGATTACTGAACACAGCACTCCTAGAGGCATACCTCTAGGTGGGTGACATCATCCGCAAAGTCAAAGACGCCGATAGGGAATGTATGTGTTGTGAGGCATCTATTTTATTACTTTGTCCCCAGGCTAGCTGGACACACACACACACACACACACACACACACACACACACACACACACACACACACACACACACACGGCAGTAAGCAGTTGAACATTTACAACTACCTTAAAAGACAATAGCAAGCCAAAGTACAAAATGATACAATGGTAAGCATGAGTAATCTAAATCTAAAAGCATTACTGTGTCCCCAGGCAGCTGGAAACACACACACACACACACACACACACACACACACACACACACACACACACACACACACACACACTTGGCAGGGCTGGAGTTGAACATACACCTAACTACCTTATCACACTACAGCATTACGCATTTACAGAACGCGCTACCGAGATTATTGAACACAGCACTCCCAGAGGCATACTTCTAGGTGGGTGACATCATCCGCAAAGGCAAAGACGCCGATAGGGAATGTATGTGTTGTGAGGCATGTAAAAGCATTACTGTGTCCCCAGGCAGCTGGAAACACACACACACACACACACACACACACACACACACACACACACACACACACACACACACACTTGGCAGGGCCGGGAGTTGAACATGCATTTAACTACCTTATCACACTACAGCATTATGCATTTACAGAATGCGCTACCGAGATTACTGAACACAGCACTCCCAGAGGCATACTTCTAGGTGGGTGACATCATCCGCAAAGGCAAAGATGCCGATAGGGAATGTATGTGTTGTGAGGCATCTAAAAGCATTACTGTGTCCCCAGGCAGCTGGAAACACACACACACACACACACACACACACACACACACACACACACACACTTGGCAGGGCCGGGAGTTGAACATACACCTAACTACGTTATCAAACAACAGCATTACGCATTTACAGAACGCGCTACCGAGATTACTGAACACAGCACTCCCAGAGGCATACTTCTAGGTGGGTGACATCATCCACAAAGGCAAAGATGCCGATAGGGAATGTTTAGAGAGTGAGCAGTCTGAAAGCATATTACTGTCCCAAGGTAGACGTAGACAAACACGGCAGTGCTGTCATCAGGCCAACTAAATATCTACGGAGCACTACAACACTAAATAGATATGGGATGCACCACAGACAGTACACCCTTTGAGACAGCAACCAGTGTGTTCAATGTAGGCATCCATCGTGACATTGAAAATGGACATCTGTTGACTGGATGACCACCATGGCTATACAGGATGTCAATGGCCATGCCCACATGCTTAGTATCACACGACTGTTTGGAATGTACTGTGTGTCCATCTAAACAACAGCGTACTGGGCATGCTCACACACTTAGCAGTTGCAAAGGGCCGTCTTGCATGCACACGGAGTGTAATCACGGAAGGGCGCAGTTTGGAATGTACTGTGTGTCCATCTACACAATGGCATACTGGGCATGCTCACACACTTAGCAGTTACAAAGGGCCATCTTGCATGCACACGGAGTCTAATCATGGAAGGGTGCAGTGTGGAATGTACTGTGTGTCCATCTACACAACGGCGTACTGGGCATGCTCACACACTTAGCAGTTGCAAAGGGCCATCCTGCATGCACACGGTGTCTAATCACGGAAGGGCACAGTGTGGAATGTACTGTGTGTCCATCTACACAACGGCATACTGGGCATGCTCACACACTTAGCAGTTGCAAAGGGCCATCCTGCATGCACACGGAGTCTAATCATGGAAGGGTGCAGTGTGGAATGTACTGTGTGTCCATCTACACAACGGCATACTGGGCATGCTCACACACTTAGCAGTTGCAAAGGGCCATCTTGCATGCACACAGAGTCTAATCACGGAAGGGCAGAGTGTGGAATGGACCATGTGTCCATCTACACAACTGTGTACATGGACTGTACTGTGTGTCCATCCACACAACAGCATACTGGGCATGCTCACACACTTAGCTGTTGCAAAGGCCTGTCATGCATGCAGATGGAGTGTACACACAGAAGGGCACAGTACAGAAGGGCACAGGAAGGTATAACTGTCCTCACGCACAGGGCGGTCACACATGCAGTGACCTGTACACACAGCTGCCATCACAGCTGTCACAGGTGCAGGTCACACACGTACACACTGCAGTGTACACTGTAGCTGTCAAGTCAGCACCATGTCGTCGGTGCAGCACTACACAGCCTTACAGTACCACAACACCATGTGACACATGACCACTGGGCTGTACAGAGGTGTACACCAGCTGTGCAGAGTACACATGTACCAACAGGGATCCAACAGGTGTTATGCATTGCAATGATACCAGTATACATCCACAGGTCGGCTCAAGACATATCACGGCCCTTACACAGCTGTGACACCTGACTGTTGCTGTACACCAATGAACACACATCTGGATATGTCATACATGTGATTGTGTGGATGTGTGCATGGACTGCACACACAACACATACATACATAGCCTGTGATGTACCTCGTGCATAACAGTGGCCTAATCAATGCTACACACGCGAATGGAAGATGGGCCCATGTCTGTTGAATGCTCACACTACAGGGGGTAGCAATGTTGACCGGGACACATACACTTGTACTGGTCGCCTGTGACACCCGTGATATCATACCACAGTCCATGTGTTATGTATATCAACACACACGTCCAACAATAGCAATGCATACAAACATGGCAACAGGAGACACATGTGACATCTGTACTATGCATGCAGCAACCATGCATGTGCAGTGGCCGATGTCCATAACATAGTTGCACCTACCTACGACATGCAGTCGCAATGCAGACCCATCATTGACACCTGTATACGGTGACATACAAACAGCACATATGGAGGGATGTGTGTACATAACGTGGTGTACCACCTGTGTAGATGTATGTGTGCAGGGGGTGGCTCACAGTTGTGTCACACACCATCCTATCATGCCATGTGCAAACAGTATGCTATTTCACTGTTACGTGACGGTGCTGACATAATGCATACACAGCGGTCAGGTGTTACCAACTATATGTCACATGGCACCTGTAACACCTACAACCTCCCATGTGCATATAGCAGCACATTTGCCAGATATAGCATTGGTACACATAATGCAATCAATACCGCTGCATGTCTATCAAACGTGCCATCATATGGCAGGTGTATCATTTCCAGTACTGCCATGTGTGTCTGAATGTGTGACCAGAGATGCCACATATCGCAGGGAATATGTCCCAGTTGTTACACATCCTTGTACACCGTTGTAGAGATCTGTACATACGTCAGTGTGGGAAGCATGACGTCGGCCGGTGTGGTGCATCACACACGTCAGCTGTCCGTATACACATGTGTGGTCACCACAGTGTGTGTGTGTCTGTATGTATGTCTGGTGCTTGGTGTGAGGGTGTATGCTAATATATGGTGAGAAATGATCACTAACCCCACGTGGTGACTAACCCGTAATGGTGATGCATTGCACTACCCTGTTGATGCCATAGGTCCCAGCCATACTGGCTACCTGTGCATGTTCCTTCTCTGTGACATGTTGTGTGGGTGCATAGTACTGTGATGGTGATGACCATATAGGCAAGGGTCCCCACCTGCACACTATGGGGTGTGTGTTATAGTGGTGTACACCCCGTGAATGTGGCCATGTTCCCGTACTGTTACAGGGTCCTACTGCTGCACAGTGTGGCCTCCAGCTACCAAGTGACACTTCACAACATCATTGGCCAGACCGCTGTGTACAACCCCTGCACCATGTCACCATACCTGTAATGTGTCCTGCTATGTATGTCACGTCTCTGTCCAGTGTAGCCTGTGGCACTGACCACATGCGTCAGGTGCAGTATATGCGGACATCTGTGTCATGTTGGTGTTTCCAACAGTCAGGTTGAGGGTACATGTAGCATGCTGATATTGCCAGAAGTGCCTGTGAGTAATCCACAGTTACACGTGGGGGACTGCAAACACTGTTACCTGCAGGCACATGCAAGTACACCATAGGAGGGAACCAGGGTATCACAACCAACATGGTGCTACAGATGTAACCGAGACACATACCGTGAACACATCACAATGCATGCTGCACCTGCACTACATGGTATGACCAGTGCATGCCGACAGTACACAACCTATGTCACATACACATCTCTCAGTATTCACACACAACCACTGCAACATACACATCCCTCACTATGCATACACAGGTAATATTACATACACATCTCTCAGTATTCACACACAACCACTGCAACATACACATCCCTCACTATGCATACACAGGTAATATTACATACACCTCTCACTATGCTGTTCACCCTGTGCATCAGAATATTTGTGCATAACCCTGCACCAATGGTGTGAATGACAGGGATGCGGCACAGGTTTCATCATATGCACAGAGTGATATGTTTGCCAGGGGCATAGGCTGCACCAATGGATAACATCATGTGTGTGTGTAAGGGCCGGTGAGTTGACTGGACATGTCTGTGCAGAATGCATGTGGATGTTGTGGAGCCCTACAGTTGTGTTTGCTGTTTGCGTGTATGTGTGTACTCAGTTCTGCCATTTGTGAGGCCTACACGGGGTATAACACATGTCCGCTGGAACCGTGTCCCCGCTGAGAATGTCCAGGGCCACGTCCACGTGGCCTGCTGTGTCCTGGTGTTGACAGCGCAGCACCAGCTGCACTACTACTGCTACAGGCACTATGGGAGTGGGCATGTGAGGTGGCACGCTCACGTCAACCTACACTAGGTGGTGTTGCCGGCCTACGTCCACGTGGCCTACGCCTCACTCTTACCAGATGTTCCAGCACAGACAGCTCCCGCTCGCGGATTGCCATGCCTCGGTCAAGGATTCCGACCATTTCACCTAATCGCCTATCCAGAACATTAGCAATCTGCTGTTGAGCATTTGCCAATGCCTGGATGTTGTCATTTAGGATATGGATAGCAGCCCTCTGCAGCCTCTGCCCTTCTCTGTTCTGCCATTCAGCATGTGCCTGTGCCGCCATTACAGTCTGGAACATGCGTCTGGTGATACCATTTGCTGCGCTCTGTCCTGCAGGTGCATGTCTGCCACAGGTCCTCCTACGAGCAGCACCAGCCACATGCCTGTGTGGCACATCTGCAGTCATTACACTGACACCATGGTGTGTAGACACACCTTCTGTAGCCACCACATGTTCCTGTTCCACGCTAACAGACGCTGACTGTCCTTCCTCTATGGCCACTGGTGATGCGGTATGTGTTGGCAGCAGAACTGAGTGCGGTGAAGAGGGGGACATAGCTGGGATGGTAACCATTGGCACAGATTCAGCCCCTGACAACCCTGCCTGTACCTCATGCATATGTTCATCACCGCTAGTATCTGTGGGGACACTAACATCAGATGGACCGCAGGATGGCAATGCACCTACATCACCTGTGAATGCAAAGAAATACTGTAAAGTACAATAGACACAGACACACACACACACATACACACACACACACACACACACACACACACACACACACACACACACACACAGACACACACACACACACACAGACACACACACACAAACACAGACACACACACACACACACACACACACACACACACACACACACACACACACACACACACACACACACAGACACACACAGACACACCATGCATGTGATTTGTCAGATGGCATGCAGCATGCCTGCGATACAGCAGAGGGCATGCAGCTCAGACATTAATAGTGTTAGTAAGCATACCTCCCTGGGGTGCACACTGCAGCAAGCAGGTGTCATATCAGTAGCCATGCAGTTCACACAATCATGGTAGTATGCATGCATCCCCGTGATACACCATGTGGCCCAGACAAGGATAACAGTGCACATGGCTGACGTGACCTTGACATGTAATCTGCTGACATGTGCATTAACATGCATACATGTCTGACACAATGGTGTCCTGACACATGTACAGCATCATAATGGGCATCACATTGCAGTGTTGTGTGTATGCCCTACAGATAGAATGCATGTTTAGCAAATGTGCATGAGCATGGGAGGGTAGTGTGAGCCATCTACATTGCTATACAGTGTGAAGTACAGACACTGTGCCATTGCATGGCATCATGAGGCATCTATGTTGCTGTAGAATGCATAATATGTACACATTGCATAGCCATAACTGCAACACAGTCATGATGTTCAACAGATCGTATATGGTAGACTTCAGTGACACCTCCAGTAGCTGTGCACAGGCTTTTAGGTTGTCCAGTGTACCACATCAACTGTATAACCGGTCAACTATGGCTATAATTGGAACATGTGTGGACAATGTGCAACAGGGTGTATACACATCCCAAGTACTGTGTGGCTACATGTCTCTGGCCATCCCCCATGGCCATGTGTGCACATGTGTTGGCCAACTGTGTGTGATGGGCATCTATCTCACATGTCTGTGTTGTCCCATATGACATACACCCATAGATGTCAGATATGTCACAATCCACAGGGCTATGCAGACAATGGGTTGTATGTTTGGTATGTGGGGTATAGGTCATGCGATAGTGTGACAATATTGCAGACAGAACACTACATGTCTGGGACATGTCAGGTGGCACATCACAATGTGTGAACCCAATGCAGGGGCATATGACACAATGGTGACACCTGTGGGCTGCCCATATCACAGCTCACTGTGTGGTACTGTGTGCGTACCACACATGTTGTTCCAATGCATACTACATATGCCTCCATTGTAGAACACCTCCACCGTTGTATGCACAGCTGACCACACATGTTGCAATGACAAGTACTGTGGTTTCAAGTTGGTGTATCATTACATTTGTATATATTGCACATGGGTGGCCTGTGTGAATGAAGGGTGGTGCGACCTGCATATCATGACTGGAACAAACATCAGGTGTGCAAGTGTTAACTGGCCACATGGCAAATAGATCTACACTGTAACATGCCTGATACTGATGGCAGTCTCACCTGCAATGGACGCATGTCTGTGCGGCACGCCAGAGGTACTTATATAGGGGTGACACACCAGTATGAACATTATCCATGACTGTATGACAGCCACAGGCTGCACTGTGCATGTGAACACATTCACCTGTGTAATAGCATATAGTATGCACATGTGTGCATACACAATGTAGCATACTGTAGTATGCAGCATGTGTGTCCACATACCTTGCATATGTTGTTACTTTACATAATGTACAGTGACACATGCAACTACATGGGATATAATAGCCATATGTGCAGTACTGACTTACCAGGCAACTCCAGGCTCATTGGTTGGGAGACACCCACCTCCACGATGGCAGCTAGTGTTTCTGGATGCTGTTCCCTGGGTGTCCCCAGACTGGCCAGTAGCTTCTCGGTGTGTTGAGTGGGGGCTGGGTTGGTGGCCCACCACCTGTTCCACCTTGTTCCCTGGCGATTGTAGTGGCACGCTGTTTTGCATGTCGTATCAAGTCCGTGCAGTGTCTGCGCACCTGCTGGTAGGTGCGGTTATGGCCACCCACATCATTCACCCTCCTGCATAGATCCTGCCACAGGTCATCCTGCTGCTGGGCATGCTGTGGCACATGGCTAAACAACAAGTCATAGTTGTCATGGAGCTGTGGGATGAGGACATCATCCTCCTGGCGGGTGTATGCTGGGAGGCGTGTACGGGGCATTATCTGTAAGACATAATGATGGTGACAGGTCACAGTTTCAGAGATGTACAGATATACTGCTGCACATACATTTCTATGACATCTACTACATCTGCACAGTTATCTTTGCAAAGCATCATGACACTGACACGACTGACGTGTTTGTGTCACACATGTCACACTCATTATGCATTGGATATCATCACCATATATGTGTGTCACCTCATTACAGTGTTCATACTCCATGTAAATGCTGTCTTGCTGTGGGCATGTCTATTGGCCTGCACTTGTGTTCTTACCTATCTGCACATGCCTGGATGTGTCCACGGTACTACTGTTGACCTGGATGCTGTGTATATGTCACATATCAACACAGACACAGCCGTAATGGACTTGAGCAGTGACAATGCACACATATGCATGGACACCTGTACATGCATGTGTTTTGCCATATACATCTACACTGCACTGTACAACTGTTCAACATCCTGCCACGGATTGCCTGTATTGCACATGTGATAGACATGGGACAATGGCTAGTCAGACGACATTCGCAGGGATGGTTATCAACCATCTCATGTGCGGGTATGGTTTCCAAGCTGTAACAGACAGCCATTGTGCCACCGCAAGGTGCATCAGTGCCACATTACTGATCCAGTCAGTTGATAGTACATCTACCATGCGGCCATCACACCATGTATGACTGGGATGACATGTGCAGCTTTAATGGACAGGGTTGCATGGTATGGCGGGAGTATGTCACATATATGGCACAGGGATCTGTCCAGCCTGTGGCGATCCTAGTATTAGGACGGTGGCTGTCCATGACATATGTCTTATAGATCAGGATATGGACATGTAGCATGTCCATCATCATGGTGTAGCAAATGTCCTTCTGCAAGGTAGATAGCATGCTGCATAGTGGAGGTGAGAATTGTGAAGGCTGGTATCGCACATCCATGCATAGCCATTACCCCTTACAGGTGGTATGTGATCCAATATTGGTCACCACAGTGCTGCATATGCCTGTCCAGTAATCTCCGTGCTCATGGATGGCACCCTGACATGACATGGGTACCTCATATGACTACCTAAGGGGCCTGGAGACATCACCATGTTGGGGGGTGCACTGCACAGCACCATCCCTTACACAGTGTCCATAATGTTGACCACAGCCTAGGTAGTAGTTTATGGGTACAGGGACGTTCACCTAGCAGTGACACTGCTGGTATCATCCATCAGACTGTGCACATATGTCACACACCTCACCCACACAGCCCATTCTGTATGTTGTTCACAACACTGACACAGCTATACTGATAGGTCATGGCCATTCACAGCCTTACATACACAGATGCCTAACATTTGTCTGTGTGGTATGGGCTACAATGAGGGTGGGGTACAACACATTAACCCTGTTCTATTGTAGCTGGCACTGGTGTGCTGTGCACATGTCACTCTTGCACCTTTTGTAGTTGTGAGTCTGTCAACAGGCCACTGGTGGAACACTCCTGTGACATGCAAAGATATTTGTAATCAAATATCCATGCTGTCTTGTACATCTGTACTGCTAACATCTACAGTGCTAATGGTTCATGGACATGCACACCATACTCAGCAGGGTTATAGTGCTATGCCACCCTAAATGACTGTCATCACCACTTGTGGGTTGATATTATCCAACACCCTATCTGTATTGTATGGTCATGCTAGGCACTTGTTCAGAACTTGTGAGCATGTCATGAGCTACTGATTACTATAGCACCCATTCCACACCATTTCCCACAGGTACACTGGCTGTCCTACATTTCCCAGCTTGCTTATGGTACAACAGCTGTTGCACACACGTAACGCACATATCCTGTGGGACATGGTTGTATATACAGACATGTCCAACTGTCATATACCAGTGCTACTGCCTGTCTATATGAGGGATATGTCGTACATGTGGCAATAGAGCAATTGTCTCATGTACACATTCAATGCTCACCTCCCAACATACGGCACTACAGCCTGTGGGGGATGCATTTCTGCAGCCGTGCTGTGGGCATAGCTTTCAGGTGTACCTCATTATGAGGAACGTACCTCATTTGGGGTTCTAAAAGGTGCATGTTCCTCAAGGTTCCACATTGGAAGGGTCTGTCACACATTCATTGTTATAAATTGTTTACCTGCTAGCCATGGCTAAATAGATGGGAATCATATTAATTCATTAGAATATCTTTTTTATACATAAAACCAGCCTATTTTAGCCATCATATGCCCTTCCTAGTTGAAGCTGTTAGTAAGCCAGTTGTAAGTGTTCCACATTTTGCCCATTTGTCACACAGTATGAGGGCTAATGTTCCTCAGTTTGGGGACAGGAGGTTGACAGCTATGGCTGGGGGTAATGCTGTCACCAACCCTGACTGCACCTGACAGTCATTTGGGGATGTGTAACATTCTCAACACACCTCACCCATCACATAGTCTCACATGATCTACACCACTGGCCATACCTACGAGGACAACTTGTGCAGTACATCTCCATACTCACTGTAGGCACCAGAGGTAGCCCCCATCATGGAAGACAACATCACCAGCTTATAGCCCACAGACTCATGTGTGCCCATCACATACAGCCAATAGTGAGTTATAACATTCACAACACACCAGTCATAGATGACTCTGTAGGGAGTCACACTGCAGTTCCACACAGCAGGCTACACAAGGCATTAGTCGCTTACATCTTGCTGTTGGGTAACTGCTTCTGCAACATAACCTATGCACCCATGCCACACCTCACCAGGTACGATATGACTGTCATTCTCCATGTTAGTGTGACTGCCCAGTGATGCCACTTCACAGACTATGTGTGCAGGGACATGCAATAGCTCACCAGTCTTATAGCCCTGAGGGTGAGGGCCACACCCTGGGGAGCATTTTGCATTCATCTAGACACGATACCACTGTACAATGACCGACTGTGTCACTTCAACAGTTGCCTATGCTCCTATTGTCATTCCACAGGCATCTGGTATCTGTCCACTATGACTGACCTGGTCAAACACAATGCTGTGGCACAGATGACTTGCACCTGTCAGCCCTGGGAGTGCAGCTCACATGTAAGGCTCTTGCTGCTTCTATACTGCCTGTCTTGCACAGTTTCCAATAACTGTCACCGGCAGGGCGGTAACTGGCAGGCACGACATGGGGTCATGTGACACAATGCTTGCATCTTCCTCTGTGATGCATGCAGGCAAGGCACACCTTATAATGCACCACTCAAACATCTCTGCAGTGACTGGGACCTGCCTCTAGGCTCTGCAGAGCACACCTGCAATGACAGGTTATAGACAGACCATACCTTTCAGGCATATACCTGGACCGGCACACCCACAGCTGAGGGGTTCCCATATCCCACTATGTTTTGCACACATCCTGGCAAGTTACTTAGCACAATGCATCAGAGGTGCTTCACGTGCAACTAACTGTGTCCGGGACCGCTATACACATTGTAACAAGCGACAGAGTCAACATCATACCCCACGGGTAACATACCTTCTATGTTGGTATAGTGGACAGTGGGCCTCAGACAGCTACTACTGATATGTGACTGACACTACCCCACACTTCACTGGGATAGCCACTCATGTACCGACACATCCATGAGTCATACCCTCTGCTCTGCTGGATCAACCCATACACACCACCTCCAAGACCTACATTACCCTTGGCATGAACACTACCACCATGTGACTTTTGTTACACACCTGGGGTTATCCCCTCATTGGTGGATTCCGAACATATGCTAATCGACCTTGTTAGCCACATCCCGGCAACACACCCATCACAGCATACACAGTACATGAGTACTACAACACCTACTACAGACGTCTGCTGACAGTGGTTGTTAACATCATGACACCCGTGCAGATGGACAATGCACATACAAATGCTGACACATACCCCAGTGCACTTCATTAGCATGTACACAACTGCCTGGATCATGCTATTCCACACAGAGCCATGATGGTACACACCAGATAACAGACGCCACTCTGGTGGTCATGTTCCATGGACATATGATGTACAACAACAGGTGTAGGCTGTTGCACAGTGGTGTACATTCCCATGTGTGGGGTGGCTCACTGGTCAGCCATGGTGGGGCCACAGGGTCCCTCATCACATACTCCAAGACTAGCTACGTAAACATGACTGCCACACATTCTGGGGTGTACCACCAGGCATTATGGTGGTATGTCAGTAGTCGATGGCAACACCCACATCTGCTGTCACATACAACAGTCACTCAGGAGCATTGCAGACCCAGGTGTTGTTGGCAACATGCTGGAGGATGGATTCAATGCAGACATTACACCCTCTCACTCACTACAGGGCCACAATCCATACATGGACATTGTGGTGTCCCTGTGGTCACACCTATACAGTACTGATCTACACTCTATATGTCCTGGGACACTGGCCCCATGTCACCTTCCAATGTCCCAGGCTGTGATGTCCACCAACCTCTGAATTACATGTCTCCCCACTAGGCCACCATATTCAGTAATAGCCTTGTTTCAGACATTGTAGCCCCTGAATGGCACACAGCAGCATTTATCACACTACACACAGGTGGCACCACATTGCACGAGTGGGACTATAGTCCTACACACCTGACTGGACTGTTCTGCATGGCTATGGGGCACATCATCAAGGATGTCATTCACAGAGACATTGTTGGGCTCCTGTCCTTTGCTGCCAGCTGGGTTGGGCTTGTTAGGGCCAGAGCATGGCCCCTACACATGGTGGACTCCTTTCATACAGTTACCAGGGAAGTTGCTGATGGTACGGGAGTCCACACATCCTACATTGTCCTCTCATTGCCTTTCAGCACCATTCCCCATTCTGGTATTGACAACATACACATCCACCTGCACATCGTACCCTGTGTCTCAGGATGATATGCTATGTGGCTCATGGACAGGACACACAGTGAGGCCAGCATACCATAGTACCTACTACATGTCAGGTACATTTGGCATACCACGGTCCTCAGTCATAGGGCCCCTCATGTTCAGTATATGCTTCCGTGCAGAACAGGCTAGCACAGGGGACTTTCTCTGCCTAGCTTTCAAAACCCTGCATACCAAGCACCATGATTGCTCCACCAGCTGATACTGACTCCAACCATACGGGTGTCACTGTGACAGATACATGATATAACTATCATGACATCAAGCTGCATGACACAAGGTGCATGCACATCACCTTTGCATTATACCATTCACCCACTGACTATCACATGGATGGTAGTCCCCTACATACATATCACATTGTACATGTTTGCAGTACACACATATGTCGCACCCACTCCTGTGGTTACCGTATTGCCACTGTGGCATGGATATCCTTCTACATGGCCACACCTATCTGTACTGGGTGTGTAGTTGGTACATAGGCACCCATTGTACCTCTGAACTCAAGACATCTACACACATTCAAGGGTACACCACCCCATTTAGGGTGTACCTTACACAACAGCTACAGCTTTACATGCCACAACATTAACACACCATGATGTTTACTGAGCTCCGACAGTTTAAATATGTGGCTGCACTACGGACACCACATCTGTACACATTTGCATACTACATACTCAGGGGTGACCTCTGCTGATCAGACAGGGCCCATGTCCACAACATTATTAATGGATATACTCCTCATACGCGACATAAGCAGAGGCCACTGTGAGCAACATGCTCATGGATATGTGCACACACGCCACAATGAGTGGGATGTGCTTGTGGGTTACATTCCCAAACCGGACACTCACCATGCTTTGGAACATAAGTCCTATGTACATCACGCAGGGACACTCAGTAGCACTGTTCATGTGATACCTCCCTTGGTGGTTGGGAGACACATGTAGGCTTGGGATCACTGCAGTGACTGTACTGTGCAAAGGTGCAGGTGACATCTGGCTCTGCTGTTCACAGGACACTACCCTGGAGAGGTGCCACTAGTGTGAACACTGTAGTTGTGCTTACACATGGACTTGCCAGACTGCATAGTACCCCACTATGCACCTGTGAAGCTATTACATGTCCTTTGTGCATGGTTACTTGGTAGCCCTTCCATTTAGATTAGCTATTGTGCTGTTACTATGTCCCATACCTACAGGCCATATGTATCCTGTTATTGTACATACCAATAGACGATACCTGTGGTATGCATGATATGCCTGTTATGCTGTGTAGAATATCTGTCATATCTACCTATAATACTATACACCTATGAACCTGTCATGTCATGTCACCAGACAGGGGTCCAGGGTCCAAAAAAAAAATGGAAGAAATAGAAAGGGAATTGTTATTATTATGGCTTGCTTGTATAGGCCCTAGGGCTGATAGCCTAGTACCAACCTATGAACTATGAACCTATGAACATTACACATATTTCACATAGTATCCCATAATGCAAAGCATACTTGCACAGCGGGACCACCTTACATATGTCATTAACATTATATGCCCATACACATGCGTGCTGTGGCAGTATATCAACATATACTATCCCCTGCTATGGCACGTCCTTGTTGGACATACCCTACCACTGACGGCAGGTTGTATGGAATTGTTCTGTTTAACGCTCTCATGTAGCATCCCTTGTGGTGTCTGTGCTGTGTACCTTGTGTCCCACTGCTGGATGCACAGTTTCTACAAGCGTTAGTATGCTCAGCAAGACATCACTACATAAATACCTTTCCCCACTTTATGCATTGCAGACACGTTTAATTAATGCAAACCAGGCTATACATACAGTAAAACTAATTAATACAGATCATGCTATACATAACCTTACATATTGGGCGTTCTACATAACTTGTTGTCATTACGGCATTTTGTTTCTATCTCTCTCACAGTGTTTCAACTGGTATTCGGTATGAGCATATGGTTTGAATGTCTGGCAAGTCATCCTTATATACGTCGATACCTGTAACATGTGGATTCTTCCCGCCAATTGGTGTTCCTGTGTGACTAATTACTTGCATATCAGCTGTGCAGCTACTCCATTCGCCAATTATGTGGCGACAGTGGGGTATAATTGGATTCTTCACTTGGGCGTTGCCTATTTGCCCTACCTTCGGGGAGACGGTCTGTATTGTGTTTTGTTATGTGTAACTGCAACTGCTATGCATGGAGACAAGTATAGTTTGGATTCATGTCCCCCGTGGATTGTGTGTGACAGGTAGAGTATTTGGTTCAACATGTGGGTGTACCTGTCATCCCAACGTCTGATAATGGAGTATTGCAAACAAAACCTGTAACATGGCTGTTTGTTCCATTATACAACGCCTGCAATTTTGCATGATGCCTTTAATTGTGTCTCTCACACGGTATGTTGAGGGTTCTGCAGATGTAATTGACTGACTGGACATTTGTGCTGCTATTACAGTCTGTATAGCTTTAGTTTCTAGTGTGGGGGATGTCCATGGGTGTACGTAGCATATACAGGTTTGTGGGCCTTGCATTTCTACATAATCTGTATATATGTGTGTGGGCTCCGTCCCTAATTAGAGAGCTAACAGTTAGTAGACTTATGTTATGGGATTGTACGTTGGGCCATTGTTAATTGGTTTCTATATCATCTGCAGGTGAGCTTGCTACTTGTATACCTCCGTAATTGCAGCGATATATCAAGGGATATGTGTAAGTGACAGCTATCCCTTGTATTTCTGTCCCAGATATTTGCAGTCATTGTGATTGTGTTGTTAAAAGAGCCTGTTTGCCATGGGTTGCCACCTTTTCATATGGTCATTGTTGGACACTTGCAGGACACACAACAGTGTTTACAGGCCAACACGTAGCCACGGTCAGTACACAGGTTAGCACATACTTTTATCCTCACTACATACCTGTTGTTGTGTGACTTTGGCTACTTATCATATTGCATGTAACATTTACGTTTCTTACATACAGGCATAACTATTAAATATGACTGTTACATTATATATGGGACATATTTATGTCCTACCATCTCGGATATTTGCCCTTTGTACTGTTTTATGTCAGGACACACCTGCTCAGGGTGGGGCTGTCCCTCCTACTGTGGGACAGGTAGTAACCATATGCCTACAGCTAGCTATACCCACACCTACCGTACTGATCTGCCTCTGACGTGGCACTAACAAACACATGTTGCGGACGCACACACACATTACAGTCACACAGAGATGCACACGGTACCCTCAATGCACACTTACACAGACTACGGCACTCACAGACATAGTTGAACACAGTGCCTACATGGACCACGACACCGGCAGCGGTGACTAACTGTCCCTTCATATCATCATACTATTACTCGCGGATGTACTGTTCCGGTACTGTGTTCTATCGGTCTTTCAGCCTCGTGGTTACGCATGTCGGTATATTACACTTTCCATGGTTGGCGGTATCCTATTTATTTGTACCTCCAAGGTGTTATGAATGTCGTTGAACTATCTGTTATATTTGCAGATATCGCTGAATCCATCTATATCACCATATACCCCTCTATTGCCCTTTCTATTTGTACAAAAAAAAATAAAAAAAAAAAAACAAACCCCAAAAGCCCCATGGAAAAAAATGTTGAAAAATCAAAAAGATAAGTTGAAAAGCTTTATTTACTTTTTTTTACTTAAAACAACCACATTTTATTCAGTAGAACATTCAGAGAAAAAGTCAAAAAAAAAAAAAAAATACTGGAGACTCTTAAATAGTGAGTGTATTACGTGATTACATCAAAACTGAGTTTCTCCAATAAGGCATGTATTTCTAAAACATAACTAGTCCAAAATAAAGAAGTAATACCATCATTAAAAACAATAAGTATAAAAACTTTAAAGACATTATATATATGCAAGCGTTGTATATGGCAGTACATATATATATCTATTAATAAATATATATATATATATATATATATATATATATATATAGATATATATATATATATATATATATATATATATATATATATATATATATATATATGGCCGGGAACGTGACAGGCACACAGCACCACCATATGCTGTAAGGCTCATGTACTGTTCAGGTGTTGGCATTCCGTGTTCCACTGGCTGTTGTGTTTACAATGTTTGAGGGCTGCCTATGTAGGAGTCACACATTGGACCACCTATACATTACAATTTACAGGTGGTCATGTTTGTGTGCCACCCATTTTACTGTGTGTGCAGGTGGAGAGGTGTCAGTCCGTAGGGGCCTACACTGTCAGAGTATGTGCTATACGTTCCCTCTTTGCCAAGGCGTAGGCATATTGGGCACGCCTCCATCTGCCTACTGGGGCTGGCACAGTGTGTTCATGGTCTGAATCCCTCTGTGCCTGTAATGGCCTTGGCAATTGCGGTGGGCTATGAGGGCCTTCACCATTTTGTCCCTGCTGCAGCTGCTTCCGCAGGATCATATTATGTAGCATGGCACATACTATGACGATGTGGGCACACGTGCCTGGAGAGTACTGCAAGGCTCCACCAGATGTATCCAAGCACCAGAACTGTGATTTCAGCATCCTGAACACACGCTCTATGATGATTCTGGTTTGTGCGTGTGCCTCATTATGGCGTTCTTGCATGGGTGTGTGTGCATTTCTGATGGGAGTCATAATCCACGGCTCCAGTGCATAGCCAGCATCCCCCACGAGATGGCCATGTGGGATGTCCCCCCTTACAAATACCTGATACAGCTGTGAGGCATGCCAGATATGGGAGTCATGGTAGCTTCCAGGGCTGCCAGCACACACATCCATGATAATGCCCTGGGCATTGCACATGACCTGGCAGTTGATGGAGTGGAATCCCTTGCGGTTTATGTAGCACCTACCCTGCTCACCAGGTGGTGACTTGATTTGTATGTGCGTGCAGTCTATCGCACCCAGTACCTCCGGGCATTGTGCCACACGGTGGAAGTGGCGCATATTGCTGGCCAACTCCTCCTGAGTTCTGGGGAAGTATATCTGCTCATTGGCATGTGGTAACATGGCATCCAGGAACTGGTGTAGTACCCTGGATGCTGATGCCTGTGAGATACCCATTATATCTCCAGTTGGCCTTTGAAAGGTACCTGTGGCCAGTATTCACAGGCTTACACATACCTTCGTGTCCACTGGGATGGGTTCCCCTCTGTTGTTTCTGGTTCTCAGGTGTGGCCAGCACAGCTCCACTATTTGCTGTAAGATGTCCCTGTCCACCCTGTAACGCTCTACTATCTCCAGGTCATGTAGCCCCTGGTAGGTTACCCTTGGTCTGAACACTCTCCTTCTCCTCCAAGGCCTGCGGTGGTTGTCGGCATCATCCTCCACAACACCGTCAGTCTCTAACACATGCTGATGAATCACAGCTATGACAGTTCCCAACATGTACATTTTAAAAGTTCCCCATGTGTTTACACCTATGGTGCAGTGTTTGGGAATACACAGGTGTGTGTTGGGTGCTTTCACACTTTATACTATTGTGCTGTGAACATCGATGATGTCATAGGGTGTGTATGTACGATCGTAGCTACAGGTTATCTTATGTGTTTTACTGCTGGAACTACTATTGTGGTGCCTTTGGTGTTGAATTACATTTGCCTGCTGTGGATTACCTCTTGACCTTCCCTTTACATTTCTGCACGTTGCACCTACCATTTTCTGGCGTGCATCCTGCAGACTACTTTCATTTGTACTTTCCTGGACCTGGCGTATCTTGCGTTATGTGTGCTACTGCCGGTCTGCTGTCAGTTTGCTTTGCTCTGCTGTGTCAGGTCTCCTATCTTTGCAATCCAATACCTCCCCTCCTTTCTTTGCATTCCAATGCCTCCCCTATCCTGTTTTGCAGGTTTCTGCAAGCAGACTTGTCAGCTGCCGTTGATTGGCCTTCGTGGGTTGATTGGTTTTGATTGCTCATTAGTACTCCAATTACCCTACTTCCACATTTCCTACTTTTCATCCCCTGACCTTCCTGTTTCTGCTATTGTTTGCGGCGTGCATTTGATTACTGGGTTTTGGGCACGTTTTGATCCTCGCACACATGCGCTTTTGGGCACCATGTGTGCTCTCAGCTAAACGATTCCTCCCCACCCCTGTCCTGCAGCTTTGCTTAGCAACGGACAGGCCAGATTTGCATTGCTCCAATGTGCTTACTGCTACGGTGGCACACCCCTCTGCTGATGTCATGTATCTCCTTTGAGCCACTCCTCAGTGTTATACCTGTGCGTGCGTATGGTACAACCTTCATCCGGTGGGACATTTGCGATTCAGTATTATCTGCCTCATTTGCATGGCATTGACTACTAATTCATAGTTACCGCGCCGAACACTATTGCAGGCCCTTAGCAACCCTTGCACCTTGGTTGTGGTGTTCCATGCCTACCATTGTGTATTATGCTGTAAACCTGATTTCTATTACGTTGCGATTTTATGACATTTTTATATAATTTCTTTATGTTACAGCTTCCGTACACATGCCCTGCGATTGTGCTGTGCGTTACTGTGGACATGACATTAAATGTTGTTATTTACGTGTTGTGCATCTTTTCTTATGCCATTGGCTGTGTATTTCTCCATTGGCATATGTTAACGTTGTGATACCTGGGTCTGGCCCTCTTCCATAGCTCCGATGTTCTGTTTGGGAAAATGTAAACCGTGTTTTCTGGTTTACATTTCCGTGGGCTTACGCTATGCCTGCACCACTTCATGAATCGCTATATGCCTTCATTTGCATGGTGCGACACTGCACATGGGATGATTAGCATACCTACGCCGGGGGCTGCGCAGTTCTGGCGTATGCCAGTAGTGCACGTGGAATTGGATCGTACCTGAATCGCTCGACGGCCATATTTGGCATTATACCGCCTACGCTATGCCTGCGCCTGGCGCAAGCTTCATGAATCCCGGGGTTTATTTAAATGCTTCAAGGTTTCTCATGTCTATAAATAGTTGAATTTATATAGCAGGTCCCATTCTTGAGAGGACTTTTTATCTAATTGTTAATTTAAATATAGGTTTGTGAAAAGTGAGACAATTTTGTTGAATACTTCTAATGGAATAGCTTTAATTTCTAATAGCTTTTTAATTATTTATTCTATATGTAACCTTTTAAGTGGGGGTCTGGAGCCAAGTGTAAGAATTTTAAGTATCAGAGCACTTCTGAGATAAGGGGTTTTGAAAGTAATAATCAGCCAATGTACCTTTTCAGTAGAATGCAATGGCAGGAGTTTATATTTGTGAGAAGATTACCTTTTTGGCTACTTGTAGTTTGCATGTGTGTATGTATATGTGTGCTGAGAGAAGGGCAGTAGGGGTACAGCATATTCAGCCATGGGAAGTAAGGCACTTTTTGCTAAGGCCATATGAGTTTCTGGGGTAAGAAGATGTGGGCATCTATAACATCATTTTAGTTGTGTATGAACTTTTGTGATAATATTATCTGTGTGATTACTGAACATTAGAGAAGGCTCAAGTGTCACGCTGAAATATTTTTGTTGTGAGACATTTGGTATAAAGCTTCCTTTTAAATCTTTTATGGCTATAGTAGGAATGGAAGGCATCTCTTAATGGTAGACAAAAGCATGTCATTTGCTTTGTTACTATTAATCTTAAGCTCATTTTTACATAGCTAGTTACACAGAGATCTTTAAATTGTGACTGTGCAATTTGTTGAAAGGACTGGTGTGCTTGAAGAGCTTCTAGTAGTAGAAATGTCATCTGCACTCAAGTTAATTTTCTGGTTTGGTAAATCATGTGTGATATCACTGAGAAAGAGAAAGTATATGAGAAAACGTAGGACTGATCCTTGTGGTGCTCCAGTGTTAAGTGCTCCTCTTTCTGACAGTAAGTTGTCAGAGAAGAGTTGAAGGAATCTATCCTGTAATTAGTTTTTGAACTGAGCTAAGGTGTATTCACACAATGAGAGTTTCTGTAGCTTTTGTAGTAGAAGGCTATGATTAGTCACCTGGCAGCACTTGCTATAGGAGTCATCAGTGGATGGGGGTCTGTTGAATATCAATTTAGCAGCAGGCATGAATAAGTCAGCATTGAAAAAAACTCTAAAGGTGGTTAGGTTGGATGGTGACCTGCACATAGACCACAAAGTGAATATTATAATGCAGTGTGCTGATTCGACAAATTAGGGTTTGACAGTAGGAAGGGAGCATACAGAGGCTGTTTTGATGAGGACATGCTGGAGTATGCTGTTTACCCTAATGGAGAAGGATGTTATCTAATCAAGGAAGTGTCGCTTTTATTTGTTTTTTCTTTTCTCTGTGTAGGTATGCTAGCTAATGGAAGGGTAGTTAAAAGTCTTCTACAATGATGGTGTTTGGGTAAATGGAGATAGTTTCTAGTTAATTATGATATGCTTTGTGATTTGTGGGTGTCATGGATGGGGTTCTTTAGTTACCCAAGATGTGATATGATGTCCCATTTTACAGATAGGAAAAGAAGATCAAGGCCTTTTCTGTACACAGGTAGTCTAGTGGGGAAGGCATTTTGGATAGAGCAGACACACCACCACCAGCATTACTGCTATTTACACTTGTGTGGCAAAGCAAGTAGGTGACAGTTAAGAGGTAAGAGAGTGTGCTGTAACTGCATAGAAGCCAAATGTCATTGACAACACAGATATCCGCATTTTCTAGTGTCAGCAAGGTCTTTAGGGAGGGCACCTTCTCATTTATGCTCCAAGCATTGAATAGCACTATACAGATATTTTCTAGATTTGAATTTGTACTTACTAGGCTGATAGCGGCCACGGTGGTGCAGTGGTTAGTGTTGTCATCTCACAGCAAGAGGTTCACCGATTCGGTCCTCGGCTGGGGTGCCTTCTGTGTGGAGTCTGCATGTCCTCCCTGTGGTTGCATGGGTTTTCTCCAGGTACTCTGGTTTCCTCCCACATCCCAAAGACATGCTGTAGGTGGATTGGACACTCTAAATTGGCCCTAGGTGTGAGTGTGTGCATGTGTATGCCTTCTGTGGAAGGTTGGGTGCCAGGCTGGCAACTCAACACCGTAAAACTCCACTGCTGATCATGAGTGGACAGGTGTTCCACTGTGGTGACCCCTAACTGGGAAAAAAGCTGAAAGAAGAAAAAGGCTGATCGCCTGAGTAGAGTGACATAACCTTTAAAAGGCAGTATGACTGTCTTTCACCTTATTTCATGGAGATACAAATTGTCCCATTCAGACTGACATCAGCAGCTAAACCAATTATTAAAGCCCATAAGTTTTTGCTTATATTGTGGCATCACTCTCTGTGATAGCAGCATACTGTTCAATGTGAGTTTCATTTTTTGCTTAAAAACATACTCAGAGGGCTCCATTATATTGTCTTTTCTTATAGTCTAAGGGGATGCATTACAAATCATTCTCAGTCACATGAATGATGACCACATCATAGTCATACTTGGGGTGAAGGGACTTGAGCACCCTGGTGATATGGTACATTCTAGCACATAAGAGGCAGCAGACTGTTATCTTTTCATTGTTCAGCTTTGGGAGTGGCGCATTGCATGCTGCACTATGGACTTATTTATAACAAGTAAATTACCATGGTGAGTGTACTGCTCCTGCATGACCAAACCACTCTGGTAACTGATGTCTGTGCTGATGGTACAGTCTCAGGTAAGAGGTATATCAGTGTGAGCATGTGTATCTATGTTGCCAAGGTATGGATATAGCACAGACATTTGCAGTGTTAACACCTAGGGGGCATTTCTGGATTTATAAATAATCGCCTCATTATAAACTGGTTTTGTGCTTGCCTTGTGGTTTGCAGGTGTAGTGTTAACCTGGGTACTGACAACAAATTTGTATGAGAGGTTTGCCTCCAGATGTAATGCATATTTATACCTCTCATATAGACTCATACTCCCTCAGGTACATACTCCCTCAGGTACTTTAGGTATACTACTGAACTATCACAAATTGTATTTATTCTCCAACAGTCATGTTAGCTAAAGAAATTATTTAATGCATTTTCTCTTTTGTAAATCAATTTGTATATTCTGTTAAATTACCTCTGTTTATGGATCTTTTCTCCCCAGGCCGCCACTGAAAATGGGCCATTGGCCAAGTCAGACCTTCCTGGTAAACAAATGTAAAATAAAAAATAATAAATAAATACATTTTGTGGTAATAGCAAAAGGTCATCAGTAAGTATATGGCAGTCAGTACATTACCTCATGGTATCTAGCAATGGTAAACTGGCAACGGGTTGGGCAGAGGCAGACTGATTAAATGTAAATGATCTAGAAACACCTTGTGGTATATGCCTTGTTGTGTTATGAGATTGTGGTGACCTTTAGTCTGTCTAGGAGAGAGGAAGATGTTTCACATTTAAAGCATTAGTAAAATGGAACAAAACAGTACAATATAGTGCAAAACAGTATAATAGTCAGTACAATATCAAGCAGCACAATACAGTAGCGCTCACTACAACTCAATGCATTATAGTTCAGTACAGCCCAGTAAAATATTACATGGATTGACAGAACAGTAGGTGGGAATGCCACAGCACTATACCCAAAGAGACATTTAAGACCATATAATATAAGTGCAGCTAAATAGCAGGCACCGGTGCTATAGCAGAGCATTTCAGTATAGTACCAAATTATTAGTGAATGACTGAGCAGCTGGTAGGAACCATAGGCTGGAATTCTGAAATGTTATGGACAGTAGTAAGCCCTTTTTACAACTGGCAGTAACCATTTCTGATTCAGAGACAGCGCTATGGCAGTGCTGTACTACAAAGAGGTGCAGCACTACAGTGGGATATCTTCACGGCCGATTACAAATGCTAATAAGGTATTATGGGGGCGCAACCTAACTCATTAGCCAGTGATCCTCCTCTGTGTCTGTGATAATGTATTTACACAGCTGGCCATGTTAATGAACATAACCAAAAGTTCACATTTACCCATTACTTTCCATGGTTGAGATCACAGTAGCCTAGGCTTTGTGCCAGATGAATGGAGAACTGCCACAGTTATCCCCATCCACAAAAGTGGGGCCTGAAAAGAACCAGGTAGTTATAGATCCATAATCCTGACCAAACTCAGGTGCAAGGTTGTGGAAAGGATAGCTATGGAATTAATAAATAGAGATATAGGGAACCATCAAACTCTTGACCCAAGTCATTTTGAATTTTCTAGTGCAGATCCTTCTTCAAAAAAGTAACTAATGCAAGGAACGAGGACAGCCAATGTGCACTGCTTGTCTAGACCTTGCAAAGGTGTTCAATACCATTCCATGCTCAGTTATCATAGATAAACTCTTACTGCTAAACACAACATGGTGTATATTTTAGTGAAAGTTTTGAGACATGGGGAGAATAAATCTAAGATGATGTCTCTGCTTAATTTAGCAGAAGCATATCGACATCAAGCAGGGATGGAAATTAAATCAGGAGTAGATAAAAATCAGGCAGCAACTGAATGTGCTAAAAAACAAAAGAAAGAATATAAGATGAAGGACCAGATGAGAAGGCAAGAAATGTGGAAAAAACATAAATATAGTTGCAAGTACAGAAACCTTCTGGAAGAGCCTCATGTTGATCAGGAATGAATGCAGGAATGGTTAAGGACAGGCAAATTCAAACCACAAAATGAAAGGTTAATATTGACAGCTCAAGATAGTGGGCTACATACATGTTGGTTTACAAAGTCCACCGAATTGGAAACAGTCACGCATCTTCTTGTTGGTTGCGACACACTAATGGCAGAAGGACTGTATATTGAAAGACATAATAATGTGGCAAGACTATTTCACTGGGGATTGTGCAGACATTATGGAATCAAAGTGGCTGATAAGCATTGGAAACATGAACCACAGAGCATCATAGAAAATGATGAAGTTTATATCACATGGGATCACCCATTACCAACAGTTCAAAAGATAGATGCTAGAAAACTGGATACAGTGGTCCAAGAAAAGAAGACAAAAGTAGCATTGATCATTGAAATTGCTACACCCAGTGACTACAGTGTCTTACGTACAGAGAGACACAAAGTCATAAAATATCAGGATCTCCAGGCAGAAACGAGAGCAATGTGGAAGAAAGATACCCAGACAGCTCCAATAGTAGTAGGAGCAATGGCTCTTATAAAAAATAATTTACAGTCGTGTTTAGATATGTTAACGATACATGTAACTCCATACAAACTACAGAAGGAGTCATTACTGGGCAGATTGCGGGTGCTGCGAACAGCACTACTGGCTGACATCAAATATTGAAGCAATACTAATTTCATGAACTTTAATCATACTTTGACTTAGGGATGTGGTCCATTCCCGTCATGGTATTAGAAACCTGAAAGACTTGGAGAAATTAAAAAAAAAAAAAAAAAAAAAAGCTAAATACAAATTCCAGTGTAACACATTAGAGGGAAATTTGGCTTACAAACTGAACCCAGGAAATATGAATGGGTGACTCCACCTCCTCCAAAACAGCTGTCATCAATGGAGCTCCCCATGATTCATTCCTCTGATAACTCCTCTTTGGCATTTATTTCTCAGAGGTCAAACCAGTGCAAAGAGTTTATGGCTTTCCAGGTATGCAGAAATGCAAACTTGGAGCAGTCAATAACTCCCTTAAATACATGAAGATACTCTAAGAGGGCCTATCCCAAACAAACAGCTGGTGACAGAACCATGAGTTAAAACTGAATACAAAAATGTATTTTTATTTATTTTATTTTATTTGACATTTGTTAACTGAGTTAGTCCAGCTGAGCCAGACGCATATTTTCAGTGGAGACCTGAGGAGAAAAGCTCCATGGTAATTTCATGCATAAACATATAATCTGAGTTATATACAGTAATTGTGGTGAAAAATCAAAAACAAGCATAATATAGGATAAAGAATATTGTATTAAAGTTTACAATTGGAAAAAAGTAGCATCTTTGACTGTGTACAGTTTATATATACAACTAGGTAGCATCTTTGACTGTGTACAGTATAAATTTACAGCTAAGTCTAGGTAAATAGAGGACAGAGGAGGCGTGGGTTGAAGACCACTAAGAGGTTCAGTAGCAGCTAAAAACAGAATATGTCACAATAATTACACTGTTTGCAGATGCAGTGGAAGCTGAGATGTGACATCAACTTAGAATAGTAAAACTACTTATAATGGAAAGAGTAAATTGTGAAGATATTTGAGTGGGGAGTGAAAGATAAGTTGAGAGATGTGAGGTAAGGGTTGGAAGAATGGAAGGATTTAGGTAGAAAATGTATAATTGACACTCCTTGTAACAATCACATTGACAATATAGCCTTGAAAGTTGATCCTAGAGTTAGGAATCTGGGAACTTATGCCAAATAGGACTATCCTATGATCACATCTATCCACTATAGTAAGAAAGTCCTTTTTAACACACAGCTTATATCAAAATATATCATACCTTGGTCCAGCAATGTCATTGCTTCACTATAGTCAGCATTCCTTAGGCAAATTATTGAGTTTAATGGCCCCTTTGGTATATATCTATGCAATCACCTATCACAATTAGAATGCTTCCAGTGCTTTCTCACTAAAGCAAATCAAGAGCCTTAAACATAAAAGGTATGCTGACCATCTCCATACCCTATCCCTCTTCTTAGTACCTTATTGGCTTCTGCAAGGCAACATTTGCCTAGCATATGGAGCATCAACTGACCTTATCCTGCATGACTTATTGCACATTCATAAGTCCAATGGTGTCAGAAGCAAATCACCTACTCAAAAGAATCTCAGTCTCTTCTGTACAATAAATAAAACATGCTGGAAGGATATGTATATATGTATCATAATTCCACTTCGATGAAACTGCCTTCCACTCCACTTTAACCTAAGGATGTCTCTTTGTCTGTTCAAATACAACTTGGATAAGTAGATGGGAAATCACAGAAAATACACCCCTGGGTTAGAACATTTGTCCCTTATGGATAGGAGAATTATGTAAATGTCCAAATTGTACTTGTTCGTCCCATATATGGGCACTAAAAATTCACTAGTTATTCCAAGTTATGTATATTCATGGTTCCACTTGAAATCATCGAATTACCATTTCATTGAATTGCAAATCATCGAGACCAAATCGTCGAAAACTCATTTCATCGAAAACTCATATCATCGAATCTCAAATCATCAAAAACTATAAAGCAACTACAAATAACATTCCACAAAGTTTTTATTACATTTATGCAGGGGGGCAAGCCCCCCTGAACCCCCCACACCCCCGTAAATAAATATACCAACTCCAAGGTTGCACTACAGTGGGGTAAAGAGGTTATTTCCTAACCCCAACGTAGTGCGACCTTGGAGTTGGTATATTTTATTACGGGGGTGTGGGGGTGTGGAGCCCCCCACATGGGGGGTGCAGGGGGTCTTGCTCCCCTGCATAAACATAGTAAACAGTGTCTGGGATGTTATTTGTAGTTGCTTTATAGTTTTCGATGATTTGAGATTCGATGATATGAGTTTTTGATGAAATGAGTTTTCGACGATTTGGTCTCAATGATTTGCAATTCGATGAAATGGTAATTCGAATTTAGCAGACAAGCAGTGGTGGGACAGTGTGTGTGTGTGTGTGTGTGTGTGTGTGTGTGTGTGTGTGTGTGTGTATAACTGTGTGTGTGCTTGCCAGAGGGGGTCACAGAAGGGGTACTCATTAGAGGATAGATAGGTTACGTGGGAGGCCATCACCCCACTGCTCAATTCACAAACAAACAAATCACACCAACAAGAAAAGGAGAAACACTTGCAGAACAAGTCATGTAGTAAATAAACTATTTATTACACCAGAGTATGCATAAACATTTGTTTAAGCATAAATTGTTATAAATACAGCTTTTCATCCCCATAACAAAACTCACTGGAACTTCTTCAGAGAACATCACATCAAACAGTACTAGATAAGGTATTAATATATCACATGATCAAACAATTAAGTCCTTAAAAGCACATCTTTTAAAATCATCACATTTATGAAAATTTCCATAAAAGTAATGTTAAAGTAAAAACAAAGTGTAATAAAATCAGTCAATAAGAAGGAATGTATATTTGTATAAAGAAACTTAAAACTTTTTAATACTTTTTGAGATAAAAGTGAATTAATATAAAATAGGAATCAAAGTTTAGCAGTTCTTTTTAAGTACTGGAATCAAAGACACATAGTCATTCAGTCCAGAAGGATATGTAGCATCTAGTTTAAGTTGTCATAGTAGTTCTTTGTACTCAGTTCTGTCCTCCCATGAATCACCCCTAGGGTTAGACCAAACTCTTTCTAAAATAATAAAAACTACTTAAAGGAAACACATTTTACTGAGTGTTTGAACAAAACATTAATTACATTACCCTTAATAATGTCATATGTGTGTTTATGTTATTGTTTCTTAAAAATGCATTCAGTTTTACCCACATAAAATGCAGGGCACTCTGAACAAACTGCTAAGTATACCATTTATTTTGTATTACAATTTTCTCCATCAGGAAAGACAGAATTTAATGTATTGTTAAGAGTTAAAGATTCACTCTCCAAAATGAATCTACATTGGTTGCAAGCCTCACACTTTCTGGTACCTTTTAGTTATGCGTACGAAATGTCTCGATTTTTCTACCATGTTTTTAATACTTCTTGCCTTATTGTAAATAAAAATTGGTTCATCACCCAGGATACATGTTTTTTTTTACCACCTAGAATATTCCAGTTTTTGGTGACAATACTTTTGATAACCACAGTGAATGGGCGTTCCTTCATTGAAGGTTGTGCATTAGGCCTGGCAAGCCAGCACATAAAAATCTACTGCCAATCATTAGCGGACTGGAGTTCCGCTGTGGCGACCCCTAAACTGGAAAAGCCGAAAGACACAAACAAAACTTTTGATAACCACAGCCCCTGAGTTATACTTTAAGATAAGAGCTCAATTAAAGAATGCAGCATCACTTAACCTATCTCTGTCCCTAGTAAATGCTACACCTTCATTACTGAGTATAGTAGCTGGATTTTGCATGGGGTATATTTAGTTTGGCCTCTTCACCAAGCCAGCACCCAAAAGAGGAGTATATTTTGTACCCAATTCTGCCATAATTTCATCACTAATTTGTTTGCCCAACTGAATGGGATATTCTCTGTCTAAAAACATCAGTTCTAATTTTTTCCTCTCAACATTCAATACATGCCTGTCAGTAATCATCTTAGCAAGTATTATAAATTGGCCTTTAACTAAACATTTTTTAATGGAACAATTGGTGGTAGTTACAGAAATGGAGATAGGCATTAGAAAATGTGGGCTTTCTATACATATACAGTAGATACAAAATGCCCTGTTTCCTGGGTGTTGATAGTATCCAAGTAGTTGATTTGCTTTACTTATAATTGGTGAGTAAATTTTAAGAAGGATGTTGTAGATTTAATATAAGTTATGAATTTATTAACTAGTTCAGCACCATCTTTCCATTATATAAAGATGTCATCCAAAAATCGTAAATACTATTTAATACTGTTAAAAAACTCTGAATCAAATATAAGCATCCATTCCCAAGAAAGCATAACCGTGTTTGCAAATATGGGGGCAAGGGCCACCCCCACAGCAACATCTCTAAACTGTCTGAAGACCTCACCCTCAAAATAAATATAATTATCGAGTAAATTAAGTTCCATCAGGTCAATTAACAGTTTAATTTCTAGAGATGTTAAAAAGTTAAGCATACTAAGGCATCATGAAACTTTTCCAAATCAGTCCCCTATGATATACATGAAAATAAATCCACATTATCGATGGTTAAAAAAGAGAGGCCCTCCTCCCATAATTCAAGATTTAATCTGCCTAGGAATCCCATGAATTTTTCAACATGTAGGTATCAATCATTTGGACTGGTTTAATAGCATATCTGTCAACACTGCAAGTGGGTAGGTTTTAGACCATTGTGCCACAATTATTGGTCTGAAAAGAGATTTTTTGAAGGGTTTTTTGTCTACCTTAGTGATGCTAAAAATGGTGGTTTTAATGGGTGCGGAATTTTCTTATATGCTATAAACACCTCATTCCTAAAGAGAGAAGTGAAAGTCTCATTGTCACGTAAGATGTTTAGCATTTCACCAATATAAAGGAGGTGATCATATAATGTGATGATTTTAAAGGATGTGCCTTTAAGGACTTAATTATTTGATCATGTGATATGTTAACAGCTTATATAATGCTCCTATAGTTCTGAAGAAGTCCCAGTGAGTTTTGTACTGGGGATGAAAAGCTGTGTTTGTAACAATTTATGCTTAAACGGATTTTTATGCATAATCTGGTGGGATAAATACTTTACTTTATTTACAGCCTCTCAGTTCCCCTAGACTAATCAGCAAATCTTGCAATATTGGGATGGCACTAAACATCAGGGATAAACTTTAAATATTACTCTCCAGGCAATAAATACGTTAATAGAGCAACAGATTTAAAGCATAAAAGACAAATGGGAGGGGACACTGGCAACCAGGGATACACTTTGAATATTATCCTCCAGACAAAAGTTTAATAGAAAAACAGTTTTTAGCAGAAAATATGTATAGGGAGGGAGCACTACACACCAGGGATATTCTTAAAATATAACAAGAGAGAAAAGGATTTCAACACATAACCTTAATGGACAGAATAGTGTTTTAGTTGCCTGCATTAGCACTAGACACAAGAGAAAAATAGGTCTTCTATGCTAAAATATTACAAAAACAAAAAAAATATATATATATATATATATATATATATATATATATATATATATATATATATATATGTAAGACTAACCCCTGGATTCATGAAGCTTGCGCCAGGCGCCGGAGTAGCGTTGGCAATCTAGTGCCAAATATGGCTGCCGGACGATTCAGGTACGAGCTGTTTCCATGTGCACTACCAGCGTACGTCAGCGCTGCGTAGCTCCTGGCACATGTATGCTAATTACCCCATGCACAGCAGTGTAGCATGCAAATGAAGGTATATAGCGATTCATGAAGTGGTGCAGGCATAGCATAAGCATGTAGAAATGTAAACCAAAAAAAAAAAAAACGGTTTACATTTTGTCAAACATAAAATCGGAGCCATGAAAGTGGACCAAACATACGTATTATAATGTTAATATATGCCAGTGGCTAAATATATAGCCATGGCATAAAAAAATGCACAACGTATAAAAAATAACATTTAATGTCATAGCCACACTAATGCAAAGTAAAACCACAGTGCATCTGTGCGCAAACGGGATCAAAAGGAAAATATATTTTGATGTCATAAAACTGCAAGGTAATACAATGCATGATATCCCCATAATAGTCAATGGCCTGCATGCTACACCACAACCATGGTGCGAGGGTTGCTAAGGGTCTGTGACAGTGTTCCATGCGATAACTAGGAATTAGCAGTCAATGCCATGCAAATGAGTCAAGTAATACTGAATCGCAAATGCCCCACTGGCATAAGGCTGTACCACATGGAATAGCAGTACAACACCGAGGAGTGGCCTGGAGGTAAACATGACATCAAGAGAGGGGTGCGCCACCACAGCTGTAAGCACATTGGATCATTGCTAATCCATGTTACCTGTTGCTAAGCAAAGCCACAGGAAAGGGGTGTGGAAGTAGCCATAGCTTTGCTTAGCTGAGAGCACACAAGGTAACCGAATGTTCATGTGAACGTGGATGAAAACGTGCACAAAACTCGGTAAACGGCTGTGCGTGGCGCGTACCACAGCTGAAACAGGAAGGATATGGGAAGACAATAAGGAAATGCTGCAGCATGGTAATTGGAGTACAAATGAGTAATTAACACTTATGAACTCACAGTGGGCCATAGACAACAGCTAACAAGGCTGCTAGCAGCTACCCGCAGAACAAGAAAGGGGAGGTGCCGTACAGCAAAAAAAAGAGAACTGTCACAGCAGAAAAAGGAAACTTGCAGTAGATCAGCTACATAACACATTTCACAACACAATCCTGGGTTGTGAAAGTACAAACCAAGAAATCCAGCAGCTGGATGCATGCCTGGCAATGGGAGGGGAATCGGGTTGAAAATTGAAGTAAAGGGCAATAGATGAATCAAAGCAGCCAAGCGTAAGTCAACACCAAAGGTCACACAATAGCAGTACCTGCTGTAAAACCAATAATTAAAATACCCTGCAACTGGAATAGCACAAACACACCCAATTACACCAGCATCATCCATTGCACAATAGTATGAGGTGTGAAAGCCCCACACACACACTTGTGTATCCCCAGACACTCTGCACAATTGGTGTATACAGATGAGGAACTTTTAATATGTATATGTTATGGGCTGCCATAGCGTTGATTCACCAGCATGTGTTGGAGACTGATGGTGGTGTGGAGGATGATGCTGACAACCATCTCAGGCACCGGAGGAAGAGAAGAGTGTTCAGACCCAGGGTAACCTACCAGGGGCTACATGATCTGGAGATTGTAGAGCATTACAGGGTGGACAGGGACATCATACAGCAATTTGATGAGCTGTGCCTGTCACGCCTCAGAGCCAAAAGTAACAGAAGGGAACCCATCCCAGTGGACACGAAGGTATGTGTAAGCTTGAGAATACTAGCCACAGGTACCTTCCAAAGGCGAACTGGGGATATCATGGGGATCTCACAGGCATCAGCATCCAGGGTACTCCACCAGTTCCTGGATGCCATGTTACCACATGCCAGTGAGCACATATACTTCCCCTGAATGCAGGAGGAGTTGGCCAGCAATATGTGTCTCTTCCACCATGCGGCAGACTACCCGGAGGTACTGGGTGCAATAGACTGCACGCACATACACATTAAGTCACCACCCAGTGAGCAGGGTAGGCGCTACATAAACTGTAAAGGATTCCCCTCCATCAACTGCCAGGTCATGTGCAATGCCCAGGGCATTATCATGGATGTGTGTGCTGGCAGCCTTGGAAGCTATCACGACTCCCACATCTAGCATGCCTCACAGCTGTATCAGGTATTTGCCGGGGGGGGCATCCCATATGGCTACATGGTGGGGGATGCTGGCTATGCACTGGAACCGTGGATGATGACTCCCATCAGAAATGCACACACAGCCATGCAAGAACACCATAATGAGGCACATGCAGAAACCAGAATCATCACAGAGCACATGTTTGGGATGCTGAAATCATGGTTCCATTGCTTGGACATATCTGGTGGAGCCTTGCAATACGCTCCAGGCACGTGTGCCCACATCTTCATAGTATGTGCCATGCTACACAATATGATCCTGCGGAAACAGCTGCGGCAGGGGCAGAATGGCGAAGGCCCTCACAGCCCACCACCATTGCCAAGGGACCCACAGGCACAGAGGGACTCAGACCATGAACACCCTGTGCTAGCCCCAGTAGGCAGATGGAGGCGTGCCCCGTATACCCATGCCTTGGCAAAGAGGGAACGGATAGCACACACACTAACAGTGTAGGCACTCATGGACTGACACCCTTCTCCACCTGCACACACAACAAGCATGGATGGCACACACACACGACCACCTGTAAATTGCATGTACTGGTGGTCTACTGTGTGCATCCTACATAGGTAGCCCTCAACTATTGTACACACAACCGCCATTGGCACAAGGTAAGCCAATACCTGAACAGTAAATTAAGCTATCAGCATGTGTCCATACTGTATATAGAGGTTCACAGATACATAGGTAGGTACATGCCCAACTGCTGAGGCCACTCATAAGCATAGGCAAAAAGTGTCTGCTGTCACCACCCCATCGATTAACTAACTATCACTCTGTGGAGCAGAGCCAATTGTGGGATCCCAGGGGTGTATCCACTGTTCCCCACCCACTCTGCAAGGATTCCCTGGAGTGTTAGTGAGGGGTTTTGTATAATGTAATCAGGGATGTAGTTCCAAATAATGGGGAATATCCCTGACAGGAATCTTCACAGATGTTTACATGTTACATAGTATACTTTAAACACAGCTTGCATATATAGGTAGTTCTCCACAGAATAATAAACATGTGGAACACACAATCGCTGAAATGTCTGTTAATCACCCTTGCACTACCAGTGCCTGCTCTGAGAGGTAAGATATCACTGCCAGGGTTAGAACATGCAACCATGTACACAATCATCACAATAACATACCACTAAGCTACCTGAGATTTACCACTGGCAGTCGTGTATACTGACAGGATAAAACACAAAAGGTAGGAATGTGTTGAAATAGAACAAACCGGCATGTACCCAATGAAAGGTGTATGTTTTATATATATATATATATATATATATATATATATATATATATATATATATATATATATATATATATATACATCATCATATATATAGAGAGAGAGGGAGAGAGAGAGATATATATGTCAATATATGGGGACATACATATATATGTAGATATACAGATAGGTTAACAACATCTACATAACCATGGAGGTACATATAAATGGGATACCTACCACATACCAACTGCTTTACATACCGATGCATGTAATCCTGAGGCTTAAGGTCTGAAAGAACACAGTACCGAAACACCAAATGCGCGAGGTGTAAAATCATGATGTTAAGGGACAGTTAGTCAGTGCTTCTGGTGTTGTGGTTCAGGTAGGTTACTGTGTGTAAGTGTGTTTCTTAGGGCTGTAGTGTGTGTAAGTGTGTGTTCTGAGTGTGGTGTGTGTTCTTGGGGGACTGTAATGTGTGGGTGTGGGTTAGCTTTGTGCGTCTGCGCAATTTAGGAGGTAGAATATTAAAGTAGGGGGGTGTGGGGGGTGCAGGCACGTACATGGGGGGGTGTAGGGGGGCTTGGCCACCTGCTCATACGTAGTGTAGGATGGTTTGTTTGGATGTGGTGGGTAGCAGTGTGTCTGTGTGCGCCTGTGTGTGTGTTCCATTTTCATGTTACTTTCACGAGTTACGGTCGCTGTCGTTAATGTGTGAAATAGAAGTCTGGGCCCGGTACTGTGTGCGTCGGAATTGGTTTCGGGATTCCATAGGTATCCCGTATACAGCGGTTGAAGTGTTCATATATGTGTATAACATGGACCATAGCAATCACACATTCTGTCACTACCAACCTTTATGAACAAAGGATATGGAGAGTATATGCCTATACACTATTACAAATATGTGCTATGGACATGAGCCAATGATAGTGTTACCACCTGTCCCACTTTGCGAGGGACAGTCCCTCTTTGGGCGGTTGTGTCCTGACCAAATATATTAAACGTGGCAAATGTCCTGGGATTGTAGGACATAATTATGTCCCATATGTACTGTAACAGATGAATACAATAGTTATTTCTGTATCTAACATACCTACATGTTACAAGAAACAGGATAAGCAACTAAACTGCTACAAGAATAAGTTTATATTTAGGCAAGAAAGGAAAGTTCTATCCCTTGTACTGACTGTGGGTTTGTGTCAGCCTGTAAATTCTGATGTGTGTCCTGAAAATGTCCCACTATGGAAATATGAAAAGGTGGCAACCCTAGCCAAAGAGGGTCAGTCACCAACACAACTATGATGACTGCAAATACCTATGACAGAAATACACAGCTTTCATGTAGCAACACTTTATTACATTCAGATGTATTACCGAAGGGATACAAGTACTAACATCACCTGCATGCTATACAGGAACCACATAACAGTGTCTTAATGACTCAGCCTGCAATTACCATTGTATTAGTCCACAAAAGAATAGGTGTTCAAATAGGGAAGAAACCCTCACACGCATATCGATTATGTATAAAAGCAGTTCCTACACACCTGCATCTGCTATGCCCACCCACCAGCATCACCCCTACACCCAAACAAATTGCAATACAAACTGTAATAACATCACAAATCATTCACTCACTGTGCGACATCTGCAGAAGCCTTAACATACCTTGTCAGAGATACATTAACATGGCCCTATGTGAAATAGCTGCTGTTATACAATGGAGCAGCTGCTGATGTTACAGTGTTTGTTTGCACTAATCCTGTTTCAGAGGGTTGTGTGTACACCGGGATGTGTTAGCAGTTACTGAGTAACAGCACAGTATGCTACACTTGTACACCAAATCAAGGATGTCTGGTGAGCACACTGTAAACCACATAACAGTTCATGCATAGCCATACAGCCTTGAGCTGCTCAAACATCCTTGCCAGACTTAAACATCTGCAGAAGTATCAGGTACAAACAAACCCTGCATAAGTAGCAATGTTTTGAAATATAACAGCTATACTCACATGTAGAACAAAATCATCTAGCCATTACACACAATCCACGGGAGTCATGAAGCTAATATATCTCTGTGTGTCTCCATATAGCTGTTGAAATATATCACAAACAACACATCTAGGCCATCTTCCTTGAAAGTAAGGCAAACGGACAACGCCCAAAAGGAGTACTCAGTTATACACCACTGTTGCCATGGTATTGGCTAATGAAGTAGCTGCACAGCTGATGTGCATCTAACTAACTACTTTGGAACACCAATTGGTGGACAGGATACCACATGTTACCGATATGTAACTAGAAAAGGATGTTTTATCACACATTCAAACCATCCGTATATACCAGCGGAATGTTACAAAGAACATTGAAACACAAACCAAAAAGGATTGAATCAACAGTTAACCTCGGGTTACTAATAAGGTATGTAGAACAGTCAGTATGTCTGTGTATGTAGTACCTTTCTGTAGTATTTAAAGTGCACGCAATATATATAGTGGAAACAGTTATCTTGTAGTGATGTATTGTTGAGCATAGTAACGCCTGTAGTATTTGTGTGTACTGCTGTAGGTCACAAGACAAACACCGCATACACCACAAGGGATGCTATATAAGGGCTTTGAACAGAAATACTCCTCACCAGCCACTGTCATTGGCAGGGTTGATCCAACAAGTATGTGCTATAGCAGGGGATAGTATATGTTGATATATTGTAATGGTAGCCATATGTATGGGTGTATTACTGAGAATAACATGTCGAAGGTTGGGCCACTGTGCAATTATGATTTGCATTGTGGGATATTGTGCCAATAACTGTGTAATGTACAGAATTGTAGACATATATGTATTACAAGCTACATAGCATCACTGTTATGTTAGGCAAATATTAGTTATGTCTATTGGCATTTACAGTACACGATGACAAGATACATATGTCTTTTAGTCACCCGACAGTTTATCAGCATGATAGCAAAGTAAAATGGAAGAGCTAGTTAACTATCCATGCACATAAGACATGTAATATGTGCAAAAGTAGGTACTAGGCTGTCTTACCAAGGGTATTTATAAGCCTAGCTAGAGTATGTTGGCTTTTGCCACCCCCATAGGTTGGTTCCCTGTGCCTCTGAATGGCAGAGCCATTAGTTCCCTGTGCCTCTGTCCAGCAGAGCCACTGCAGTGATCCCCAGGGTACATGTCTGTCTCCAATCCACACGTCAAGGTTTCCCTTGAAGAGTGCTAGTGAGGGGCCCTGCCTGATGTACATTGGAATCATGTTCCAAAGCATGGGGAGTGTCCAGGTCAGGAATCTACACATCCAGCATATCCTAGTCATTGTTGCGGTTAGGTGTATATCCCTAGAGGCATCCTGTGCTTGTCTGTACATCAGATTAGTATATACTGACCATGAGGGGTCCTAGGACTGAGCCCTGGGGGATGCCACTTGTAACTGGTATACAGTCGGACCTAGGGTATGCAACTCCCACTGTGTGGGTTCTGTCCATGTGCCACTTTGCAAACCATCACATGACGTAGGGGTTAATGTTCAGGCGGATGGGTATGTTGATAATACCAGAAGGGTAATGGTGTTGAAAGCCTGTGAGAGATCTAGGTAGGCTGTGTGGACTTCCTTACACTCATCTAATGCCTTGGTAACTGTCTCTAAGAAGTCCACCAGGTTTAGGAGGCATGGTCTGCCCTTAACAATGCTAAATTGGGAGGGGTCAAAGGTTTGGAGGTACCCAACATCTCTGTAACTGAGGTCCATGATGTGCACCATAGCCTTGCAGACCAGGCTAGTCAGGCCTATAGGGAAACAGGTCCCATTGTTTATTGTGGTGCCACCTTGGTGGAGTGGGTTATCTGTTGCTGTGTGCCATTCAGGGGGCACTATGCCCGATGTGAGGCCATTTTTGAACATGGTGCATAGGTGGGGAGCCAGTACGTTCTGAACTTTGTGTAAAACCCAGCCTGGGATGTTGTCCAATCCCATAGATGCTGTGATATTGGCTTTAGAGTGTGCAGGTTTGAAAGAGAGGGGGGAAAGGTAGCACTGAACCTATCTCTCAGGATGTTGCCAATATCAGCTGGTTCTGTAATGTTTGTGCCTTTGTGCTGTAACTCAGAGCAGATCTGGTTGTTGACATCAAGATATGTGACATAGCTATAGAATGTTTTGTGGTTGTTGTTGGAATTAGTGGCAGTTTAGTTTTTGCAACTAGCTTTGGAGGATCTTATAAGGGATCTCACCTTCTTACTGAAGCTGACCAGGGAGCTCCTCCATGCATGGGATTGTACTCTCGTTTGCAACAGTGTCTTCCTCCTGTAGTACAGTTTGTTTATGGCATGGTACCACCAGATTGGTTTCCTTAATTAGGAGTATAGTGTCTTGGTTTTGTTTGGGATAGCACAAGCCATGCACTTGTGTAAGTGCTTATAGAGTGCATTTGTGTAGGATTCAGCAGTTGTAACAGTATTGTCCATCTGCATGGGTGTCGTGACGTTCACCACGTCTGTCTTAAGAAGCATGTAGTTGGCTTTGTAGACATATTATACTATGGTTTCCTTAATGGGGGGTGGAGGCAGGATGTGGATATCAAGGGTGTTCAGCTCATGGTCGGATTGGACCAACAAGGAGTTGACTTCACATGTGGATCACCGGTCACTCATGTTGGTAATGCCTAGGTCTAGGATATTGTTGCTCTTGGTGGGTGTGTGGATATATTGAATCAGGGCATTGGTGTTGATGAATTCCAGAAAGCGTTGACCTAATGTGTTGGTACACGAGTAGTTTTCCCAGTTAATGGTGGGGTAGATTCAGTGAGACTATGTGATGAGTGTGGTGTGGTGTGAATGTTTACCTTCTCCACATGACTGTCAGGGTCAGGCTTGGTTGGAGAGAACTTTACCTCCAGTTTGGCTAGATGAGTGCATCTCTCACAGGTTGTAGCGTTGGGTGGTAGGCGGAGATGCTTGCCTGTGTACATGAGACAATGTGTACATTGCCTCAAGATGTCCAGATTCATCAGATAGACAGGTGAGAACACTGGCAGTTGACTCTTGGACATGCCTGAATATAGAACTACTTTCACCTAGATAAGTGGGGAAAGTGAGTACAAGAGCTATTTTACTCTAAGCAAGTGAGAAAATTATGTACAAAACCTGTTTACCTTTAGGTAATGAGGAAGATTGAGTGATATAGTAATTATTAGCTTACGTAGTGCTTACAAGTTCTGAAAAAGTGCTGAGCATGAATAAGCAATCCAGATAGGGTCTTGGATAACATAAACACATGCCCCCCCAACAGGTACACAAGCATATATCCATGTACACCACAGGGCCCCTGTACCCACAACTATGCAGGTAGAAGCTGCACTCAGACTGCATGGGACCTGTCCACATCACAGGTTGTATCATACACATATGGCAAAACAAGATGCTCTCCACGTACACATCATGTAAAACATATCTTCATGTCAGGTTGTGTACACACTGAATGGTGCACACCAACAGGTATCACAACCCACAAAGGGGGCGACGCCACTGATAATGGGAAGTACTGCACTACTACCCTGCTGAGTCTCGTCTGGAAGGCCATGAACCTTGATCAAATAATTGATGTCAGCAGTACAGATGTAGATGACAGTAAGGTTGATGTCACACTGCATATCATAACCTTGCCAGGTCATAGGACATCATCACCCATACTGTGTACCACCTACACTCAGTATACTAGATGTACATTCCTATGTCACAGGAGTGTTTTGCAATGGGACTGCTGGCAGAACCAACACTACAGAAGGTGTCTGAATAATACATGCTCATCACAGCAGTGGCAGCTGCAGTATGTCAGGGTTAATGAATTTTATCCTCCCTCATTGTAGTCTATACCTCACAGACAAACAGAAGGCATCCACCTAATAAAGTATGAAAATGACTATGACCTAGGAGCAATAGCTGACTCAGGAGTGATGTGGACAACATACAGAAGGGGCTTTGTGGGTGAGGTGTGTGTGATATATGGCCACAATCTGACAGCTACATATTGCATTGTCACCCCTATGTTAATAACCCTGTACCCATGAACTACCACCTAGGCAGCGGTCAACATAATGGACACTTGTGTGTAAGGGATGCAGCTGGGCAGTTGTCTTTGCTGTGTAGCTACATCACCACACCTGTCAGGTAGTCATATGGGGCAACCCTAATAATGACAGGATGCCATCCATGAATTTAGAGATCATTGTCCAGCCATACACAACACTCAAGTGACCCATATCAAATCACATATTTCCTTTAAGGGGTATTGGCCATGTGCAGTTGGCCTACACCAGCCTTCCCATTCCCCATCTCCACTATGTAGCATGATGCATGCCCTGAATAAATGCATGCCCAACCCAGTGATGTTAGACGTGCTACACATACTCATCCTAATCTCGAACACATACTTCATGGACATCCACCTTCCACATGCTGGACAGATCCTTGTCTCATACACTTTACATAGTCCTGCCATACTATGCATTCCTGTCCATCAAAGCTGCACATCGCTCCCCTCTCAGACATGGTTTGATGACCGCATGGTAAATGTATCATTAACCCTGTAGATCAGTAATGTGGCACTGCTCCACCTGGCCCCACAGACCCGCCTGTCGGCTACTGCCAGGTAACCTTTCATCCTAGATTCATACATGGCCCATGGCATATAGCCCACTAGTTGACTTTGACTGTACATGCTATAGTTGATATCCATCCCTGCAAATACCATCTGGCTGCCCAGTGTCCCATGTGTATCACATGCGCAACACAGGTGATACATGGCAGGATGTTGAATTGCTGTACAGTGCCATGTAGATGTATATGGCAGAACACACACATGTAAAACCTTATGTGAGCAAGTCTGCAGGGTCACAGGTCATGTCTGTTAAGGCAGTGTAAGTCTTTATATGTGAAATATACAGAGCATCAAGGTCGACTGCATTAATGTGGACACATCCAGCCATGTGCTGATAGGTAGGAACAACAGGCAAACAGACATTCCCACATCAAGACAGCATCCACATGGAGTATGAGCAATGTAATCTGGTGAAACACACACATATATGGTGATAATATCCACTCAACAATGAATGTCACATGTGTGTGACACAAACACATCAGTGTCATGAAGGTTTGCAAATACAACTATTTAAACTTAATAAATGCGATACCCATGTATGTTCAGCTGTAGCTTTGTATGTCTCTGTGAGTTACTGTGACCTGTTTCCATCATTATGTCTTCCAGGTATGCCGCTTGCAAGGCTACCCTTTTTACCCGCTTGGAGGATGAGGCCCTCATCCCATACCTACTTGACAATCATGATATCCTGTTCAGCCATGTGCCACAGGATGTACAGCAGCAGGATGCCCTGTGGATGGAACTTCGCAGGAAGGTTAATGATGCTGGTGGACACAACCGCACATATTAGCAGGTGCTCAGACACTGTACAGATCTCATTAGATGGGCAAAACAGCATGTGAATGCAATTGCCAGGGAACAAGGTGCAACAGGTAGTGGAACACCAACCCAGCCCCCACTCACATGTACCAAGGAGCTACTGGCCAACCTGGGGACACCTGCAGAACCACATCCACAAGCCTTAGCTGATATTGTGGAGGTGGGTGTCTCTCAACCACTGAGCTTGGAGTTGCCTGTTAAGTCAGTACTGCACCTATGACAACTATATTCCATAGAGTTGCATGTGTCACTGTACAATATGTAATGTAACATCATATGCAAGGCATGTATACACACATGCCGCATACTATAGTATGCTACTCTGTGTATGCACACATGTGTATACAACATAGTATAGCCTAATGTACTGCTGTATGTGTTATGCACATTGCACTCTGTAGCCATTATACAGGCATGGATTATGCTCATGCTGCTGTGTTACTCCTATTTAGGTACCTCTGGCATTCCGCTGTGACAGCAGCCGTTGCAGGTGAGACTGTTATTATTTATCAGGAATCATAATGCACAAATCTATCTGCCATGTGGCCATTTACAACATGTACACATAATGTATGGTCCTGTCACAATATACAGGTCGGACCTGCAATGCATCACAATGACTACCCATGTGCAAAACTTGCAAACTATGTGAATCATCTCACTGACATGAATCCTCACGAACTGTCATTGCCAGATGTGTGGACAGCTGTGCATACAATTGTGGAGGTGATGTTCACTGTAGGGGCATGTACTACAGATCAGAACTACACATGTGGTGAATGCAAACAGTACTACACAGTGGGCTGGAGTATGGCCAGCCCACAGGATTCACTGATGTGGATCATAGCCCTGCTATGAATGTCACACAATGTGATGTGCTATCTTGACATGTCCATAATGTCTAGTGGCCTGGCTGCAACACTGCCTACCTAAGCTGAAAACATATCCACATACCACCCTTTATCTGCATAACCCTGTCATCAGTGGAGCATATATGTCATATGGGACAGCACAGACATGTGAAATAGATGCCCTTCACAATAATTTGGCCAACACATGTACACACATGGCCATGGAGGATGGCCAGAGACATGGAGCAACACACACAGTAGACGTGATGTGCTTGTGTGTACACCCTGTCGTACAATGGCTACACATGGTCCAACAATGGCCTTTGTATAATGGTCATATTGTAGATGTGGAACACTAGACATCCTACAGGCCTGTGCACATCTTGTGTAGGTGTAACATCAATCCACCACATAAGATGTGTTGAACATCTTGAGGGTGTCACAACATGACAACAGTCACCTGTACAGTATTCACATCAGCCCACAGATACAGTACATTCCCCTTGCTGGTGTCGGACATCAATGCCATACTTGCTCCTCATATGTGTGTGTGTGTGTGTGTGTGTGTGTGTGTGTGTGTGTGTGTGTGTGTGTGTGTGTGGTACACAGATGTCATGTGTGACATGGTGTACCAACGTGTTCGCCATGTCTGGCCATAGTTGCCAGGCAGCAGCAATAGGGTTGCAGATGTGCAGGGGTGTCATCCATATACCCATCAGTGACCTGTGTCTCAACTTCCACATCATGGTTTAGTGTGTATACACCTCAGTGATGTGGGTCACATTCCACAGTATATATGTATTTTATCTGAACACAGTCATGGCTATAAACTCTGTCTGTAACTCACACTGTATAGCAATAGAGATGCCTCATGATTCCCTGCAATGGCCATGCACATCAGCTAAATGTGCAGAATATCTGTAGGGCAGACAGACAACACTGCATTGGGACACCATTGCCCCACTGTATATTTGACAGGACACCATTGTGTTAAACATGTATGCATGTCATTGCACACGTCAGCAGATCACATGTCATACTACATGTGATTGTCAAGGTCATATGTCACACATCAGGCAGATGTACTGTTAACCTGTGCTGGTCTACATGGTGTAACACTGGGATGTATGCTAACTACTAGTATGATTGTGTAATTCACATGCCGTCTGCTATGACACATGCATGCTGTTGTGTGCACCCCAAGGATGTATGATAACTACCACTATTATTGTCTGCACTGCATGCCATCTGCTGTATCACATGCACGTTGCATGCCTTCTGTCATATCACATGCGTGTGTGTCTGTAAGTGTGTCTATTGTATAGATTGTAATGTACAGTTCTTGTCAGCCCTCACAGGTGATGTAGGTGCATTGCCCTCCTGCGCTACATCTGATGTTAGTGTCCCCATAGACTCTAGCAGTGATGATGAACATATGATTGCGTCACAAGCAGAGCTGTCAGGGGCTGAAACTGTGCCATTGGTTGCCATTCCATCTATATCCCCCTCATCCCCGCATACAGATCCCATGCCTGCACATAACCCATCACCAGTGGTCATAGAGGAAGGGCAGTTGGCATGTGGTAGCTTGGAACAGGAAATTGTGGGGGCTATGGAAGGTGTGCCTGCACACCATGGTGTCAGCCAAATGACTGGTGGTGCCCCACACAGGCAAGTGGACAGTGCTGCTCATAGGAGGACCTCTGGCCAACATGCTCCTGCAAGACAGAGCACAGCAGCTGGTGTCACCAGACACATGTTTTGGGCTGTAATGGAGGCACAGGCACATGCTGAATGGTGCAACATCAGAGGCTACAGAAGGCTGCTGTCCATTCTTTAAACAACAACATCCAGGCAATGGTAAATGCTCAACAGCAGATTGCTGAAGCTTTGGACAGACAGTTGGGTGACATGGTTGGAGTCCTTGACTATGGCATGACAATCCGTGAGCATTAGCTGTCTGTGTTAGAACATCTTGTAGGAGTGTGGCATCAGGCACATGGACGTAGACCTGATACATCACCTGTTTCAGGTTTACATGTACGAGCAACCTCAAATGTCCACTCCCATAGTGGCGGAAGCAGCAGCAGTGCATCTGGTGCTATGCTGTCCACACCAAAACACAGCAGGCCATGTGCACGTTGCCTGGGATGGTCCCAACAGGGACATGATTCCAGTTGACAAGTGACATCAGACAGTACCCAATTTGCACCTCTGCCTGGTAGTGCCCGTGCAACCCCTGGCAGGCACAGGTCACATGTCTGTGGCTGGACACCGTGAACTGTAAAACCTCACCTGTACAGTCTGCAGCTGTCAATAATACCCCTGTGTAGGCCAGACACATGGCAGAACTGTGTGCATACATACATACATGCACACACTGGAAACATATGTAGGGCACCACAACACACACATGCATAGCATCCACACATGCCTAATTAGATCAAAGGCCCTAACCCACACACATGATGTCATCCAATGGTGCAGCCTAGGCCTCTGACAAACATTATCACCCAGTACATATGATGATGCCTGTGCCACATCCCTGACATCCACACCATCGGTGCAGGGACATGCTCATATGATCTGATGCACAGGGTGAACAGACTAGGAAGATAAGTGTAGTTTACAATTGTTGAGTACTGTTGACAGGCAGCAGACATACCATGTACTACAGGTGTACAATGCATTTTGTACTGTTAACAGTATGTGTCTTGTGTAACAACAGTAACTGCATGTTGGTCATGATGTTCTGCTGTCCTCCTTCAGGTCTAATTGCACGTGCCAGTGGATGTCAGTGTTTGCAGTTAGTGTCCCATATGTCAATGTGGACTACTCACAGGTATGTATGAATATACCAGCATGCACCATGTAGCTGCCACATACCAGTGAGAATGTCCCACATTACAAACACATCTACTGATCCAAGAGCATGATAGCTGTGTATTAAGCTACTGTGGCCACAGACATGACATCCATAAAGGGTGACATCATAGGTACAGTTACATGGAGTGGTGAGGTAAGAGAGTGGTCTAGCTGATTACAAGGGTAGAGGCCAGTGGGAAGTGTGATGCCTCATTGGGAATCAGTAATACATGTTCCCATGACAGGATGCCAACACACAGCCGCACCCACACACTCAAGTATTGACACGCATGTATTCAGTGACACTGTAACACACCCACACATTCACAGATTCACCAACACAGTAACACACACTCGCACACAGTTGCTATTGGTAAGGTGAGGACCCCTGCCTATGTGCAAATCATCAGTACAGTACTGTGCACCTACATGACGTGCCACAGAGAATACACATGTACAGGTAGTCAGTACAGCCTAAGTTCTGGGACATCAACATGGATAGTAGAATGCATCACCTGGATGGGGAGAGGGGTCTTATCAGTTCAGTAAGGTAACATACATCCTCACCCCAGGGACCAGTCAGCCCTACATACACACACTGTGGCATTCAGTATTGAATACACCTATGTCATGCACATACAGATGCCTCACATGTGTGAGATACATGCACCTGCCTATGTCCTGCTTTCTACATTGCAGTCTGCACAGATGTGTACACTAGTTTACAGGAGAATGAGTAATAACTGAGATGTATTCCCCACAATACGTGACATATATGAACACACACGCAACCACACATGCCAGTACTGTAAATCTCAGACCTGCCTAGCTCATGTTATGTATGACAGATGTACAGCAGTATTGCACACATTACAAACTGTACTGATGCTTCCTGTGGCAACAGTGCTGATATATGCACATGGGTTGTCTTAACTATTAACAGGTGTAAAGTGATTTACCTTTGCTGTCACCCTGATGGCTGTCTAAGTTGTGTGTTATGCCCTTCAATTAACTGAACCATTGCTTACCGGTTACACAGGTTATTGTAGGACTGCTTGTGACACACCTGTGAGCTGTCCACAGCAAATTCCCCACCATTTAGTTATTTCCACACATCTGTCCATACCTGAGGTACATCTTTCTGTACATTCAGCATATCACCATATACAGTTGGCAATGTTGAGGCTGCATTGCTACTGCATGATGTACTAGGATATATGTCACCTGCATACAGCAGCAACTGCACACGCATGCTATCTGAATGCACAACACTACGTGTACAGGTGTGTAGGTCCTACAATCCTGACATTTGGGCATGTTTGTATGCATTGCAATTGGTGGATATGTGTAATGATATACATGACACGGACTGTTGTATGATATGATGGGTGCAATAGGTGACCAGAGGGAATGTTACCTCTGTCAACACTGATATCACACCTTATGTACTGTTAGCATTCAGCAGCCATGGACCTACATTCCATGTGCATGTGTGTAATGGCTGTAGCCACCTGTTTGCACAAAAGACAACAACAGCTATGCTATTTACATGTATGTTGTGTGTGTGTGGCATGTACATACCCAGGGCAGGTACATGTATGTCATATCCATACATGAGGGTGTGTACTGGTGTACAGCAACAGTCATCTGCTAATGTTGGAAAGTACCGAGGGCCCCTGGTATGTGTACAGCTGACCTGGTTACAGACAGTGGTATCATTGCATTGCATAACACATGATGCAACTGTGTCAGTACATGTGTACTCTCTACAGTTGATGTAGAGTTTGGTACAGTACACAGGTCAAGGTTCACATGGTGGTGTACTCTTCTATGTCATACAACATGTATGGATGCGTGTTGGTGGTCTGAGGGCGGGTGGTGTCTGAAGTTTACATCCTAGAATGCAGCATGTGACACTGTGTCCTACACATGACTCATCTGTGATGCCTTTCATGGGTGGACTGGTCAGTACATGTGAGTGGCCTTTATGTATGTGGGGACACAACCTGAAGTGGTCCGTACCTGTGTTATGGCCCGCATGTCTGGTTCTGAGGTATGTGGTGGTAGTGCTAGGTTCTGAGGTATATGGTGGCAGTGCTATTGTGCACTACAGAGCCATCAGCCAGGTGTTCCACACTGCAAAGATGTCAGTACTCCGCATATTTGGATCTACAGTGACCAGCTGTGAATATGGACGCTACACATCTAGCACTGGTTAGCATAAGAAAACAATGCAGTTGTCCTGTTTGTGTATGGGAGTTAACCTGTGTTTAGGACATTTGCCTTGGAATGGCACTGTGTGGGCGGATGCAACTTGGGCAATATCCCCACTCCCTTAAATCAAGGATGCATGTGATATGTGACAAAGGCCTGCCTACTGTCAGCCATGTCATCCCAGAATGACAGCAGATGTTGTATAACAGACGGGTGTCAAATATATGTAGAGCAGTGTTCCTGCTAACAATGACAACTACTAACACCAGAGCCCATTGCAATGTGTTTTTTTTTGTCTACCTGTAATAACATGGCCACTGTGGCCTTCCGTGTTTAGCATCAGAGTGCATCCCAGTCAGCCCTGTGCTACTAGGAGTATGAGCATGTCCAGTATATCCTTGTGTAGATGGACACATAGTAGTTCATTCCGACCAGCCCTGTGCTACTAAGTGTGTGAGCATGCCCCCTGTGCTACTAGGTGTATGAGCATGCCCAGTATATCCTTCTGTAGATGACACATAGTGCATTACAAACAGTCCTTTGCTACTAAGTGTGTGAGCATGCCCAGTGACACTTTGTGTCAGTTATGTGCCTCTGTGTATGGACATGGCCATTGTAACCCTGTATAGTGGTAGTAGATGTCCATTTCACAAATGGGCATACTCCAGGTCAGAATGGATTCCTACTTTAAACACAGGTTTACAGGTATGTAAATCTTAACTGCCAGCATCCCTGTTGATGTCCGCATTCCCAGAAGGTCATAATGACAGCCTTGAAATGTGTAGTCTGTGTGGCGCGATTCGTAAGTATGTAGTATTGTAATAGAAATCTGTAAATAGGCAGGTGTTCCGTTCCCGCCACTAGCGTGTATGTCTGTCCCTGTTTGCCAGAGGACTGTAAATTGCTTTTAGACTGCTCCCACTCCATACATTTCTTTTACCCACCTTTAGCAAGGCCGATGATGTCACCCATCTACAAATACACCTCTGGGAGTGCTGTGTCCCAGTAATCTTGATCAAGCGTTCTGTAACTGCATAATGCTGTAGTGTAATAAAGTAATTAGATCGGTGTTCTAGTCCCACACTTGCCATGTGTGTGTGTGTGTCCATTTGCCTGAGAACTGAGTAATGCTTTTACACTGCTCACACTCCATACATTTCTTATACCCACCGTTAGCAAGGCCGATGATGTCACCCATCTACAAATACACCTCTGGGAGTACTGTGTCCCAGTAATCTCAGTAGCGCCTTCTGTAACTGCGTAATGCTTTAGTGTAATAAAGTAGTTAGGTCAGTGTTCTAGTCCCACACTTGCTGTGTGTGTGTGTGTGTGTGTGTGTGTGTGTGTGTGTGTGTGTGTGTGTGTGTGTGTGTGTCCCTGTTTGCCTGAGGACTGAGTAATGCTTTTACACTGTTCACACTCCATACATTTCTTATAACCACCGTTAGCAAGGCCGATGATGCCACCCATCTACAAATACACCTCTGGGAGTGCTGTGTCCTGGTAATCTCGGTAGTGCTTTCTGTAACTGCGTAATGCTGTAGTGTAGTAAATTAGTTAGGTTGGTGTTCTAATCCCAGATATGCCAAGTGTGTGTGTGTGTGTGTGTGTGTGTGTGTGTGTGTGTGTGTCTGCCTGCGTGAGACAAGTACAGTGCTTTGTAGTATTTGCCATAGCACATGCCCTAAATGCATGTTGCTGTAGTGTGATACGGTAGGGGTTTGTATGCAGGACATGGCAAGTGTGTGTTTGTCTGTCAGAGCCTGTGTAGAGGTGGCCATGATTGTCTTACCATTGGACATGTTTGGGAATGGGTTTTGTAGTTTTCCTATATGATATCCATCTTATGACACATTGGCCACCTCACGAGGTGTACAGCTGTCAGTCAGCCATGGCACTGTGTTGGCAAGCCATACCCATATATCTGGAAAAAGGCCTGGTGAACTAAGTAGGCAGCCCTACTAGTACCCGGTATATGTCCCGCACTCATGTGCCATGCACAAACAACCTTGCCTAGGATATCCCACTATGTTGCTAGTAACATGCACATTGAGGACAGATAGTAGGCATGGTGTGAATGCTGTGGCCTGCAGAGGACATTGCACCCTGTACAGTGGTACAATAGGCACATATATGCGGACATTGTGCCTTCACTATGTTCCACACTGAATACCTGCAACATATGTAGTGCCATCAAATGTGATCCACTAAGGCCAGACAATGCTGTACACATGTGCCCTGTATGGAACCATGCCACTGACACCATGGAATACCTGTGTCATGCTATCCATGCAGGTGCAGGCCTGACCTGCTCACTATAAGCAGGCTTCGCCACTCCTGGCCAGTATTGGCAAATTGGGGTATAACAGGCTGTGTACACTACATGTGTCTGCCAAACCAGGTACACCTGTACATGTCACTGTACAGTATTGTGGGACATGCACATCCCAGGCAATGCCCATGTGAAGGACTATCAAACACAGACATGGCATGCATTGCAAAGCTATGGCCCTACACATTGGTAACCAGGATGTCAGGCCAGATAACGCAGTACCCATCTGTGTGGGACATTGCAGACACTACACCCCTGCACTGCACACCATTGTTGGGTGAAGCGATGTCAAGGATTACCCCTCACCCAGCCTTGTACAGCCATCTTGCACAGCCAAACACTACACACCCATGGAGCAATGCATACCTGCATGACAGTACTGGCACCCTGTGTCTGCATGTGGGTTGTGATGCTCCCAACCACACTCATTCCCAGGATAAACCTCATTGGCATACCAACAGTTGTCAAGCACTTTTACATGTCCTAGCCCATAGAACCTCCAGATATCCCCTGTGGGGCATGTGGTCCTGTGCATTACTGCAGTGTGGCAAACAAATACTTATGTTGTGTATTTGTGGTCCTAGAAAAGGTGTCAATGCGTGTCCATTAGAGAGTGTGGTTGTGGTGACAATGGCATCTGTTCACGTGGACTGACGTGTGCCACACCTAATGTATGTCGGCTATATCTGTTGCAGATGGCACTCACTCACCTACACACATGTTCTTACAGCACAGCAACACGTTGCCTTTGTGGCACATGTAGTAACGTCATGCACATGTAATAGCAATGAGTAGTCAGGGGTTTACTCCTGTACTATTTGGCGTGTGGCAGATGATGCTTATGGTTAAGTCTCCAAGCCCTTCCCTGGTGTACATTGCCTGTCCCGCTCACACACTCTCTGGTGGATGTGAAGGTGTACACCTGCACAGCAGCAACATGTGTATTGTAAGAGATAGAAATGGTCAGGTGATGGCCTCTGCACCTATTGCAGTCCTCTTCTTGCTGATTGCATGTGATACAGCTGTGATGGTGTTCCCATAGCCATCCGCATGATAAAAACAGTACACTATCTAGGGAAACATGTTATTATCTGGCCATGACAGTCACTGTGAGTGGTACCTGGATATGGTGTTCTGACACGGCATCACAGATGATATCTGGCTGTACCTCAATCATTTTTGTACCTCAATCATTTTCTACAGTGGGAAATAACCTAAAGACAGGAAGGTGATGTGCCACACATGACTACAGCATGTAAGTGTAGCTATGCTGAATTGAGACTACTGCCTGTTTAACATGTGTGTGGTAATGGCTATTCTGCATGTTATAATACAGACATGACAGTATTCTGTTCATGAGGGACCCCCATCTGTACATCTGTGAACTGGTCAGTATGTGCAACCATTTGTTTCCTGTGTTACACACTGAGCACACATCTGTGCACAGCAGAAGCTTGGTGTGAGGATTGTAGACAGCACATGATGATAGGGATGTGTTACTGCCATTGCATCCCTGACTGGACATGTGTCACATGTGACAGTGGTATTACTGACACTGTGTGGGATTCTCAGTGACAAGCCAATGATGGGCAACTGTTCATAGCTGCAGTCACATGTCTACTACACATTGCACAGTTGGCTTGTGGTATATATGCATGTGTTGTGCTCCCTCTGCAAATGTATACCATCTGTTGTGTTGGGTTACTGGTGATATCTGTGCATACTGTCATAGGTAGTCCTGTATGCTGTTGTCTATCACTAAGCCATATGTAGGTTTAAAATGCAACACCACAGGCTGAATGGGTTGTGAGGTCTTGGCAGAACCTCCTGTCCCACTTCAGCTGACCATGGCACCAGGCACTAGCACATCTGGGGCCCAGCCATAGACATCAACCTCTGTTGGCTCTGCACCACCTTCTGGTGGTGCCACCACTGAGGATGGACCATGTCCCCCTTGGGAGTGGGACCAGACAGGTACATATCTGCTGTCGTGCGGTCCCAGACATGTTGGGTTGGTGGCTCCCTAAGGGGTTATGAAGCAAGATACACCAGTTCAAGGGCGGAGTGCCACATTTACAGGGTGATGCTGCCCCTCCTGGACAGCCCCCAGCACTGACTTCTTTGCAGCTGTGAAGGTGCAGTGGCAGTTGCCCATGGCTGGGGACCTCCGTCCCACTGTTCCCATAGGCTTTTGAATGCCGAAGACCAATCCCCATCCAGGGTGTATCCCTCCCACATGTGTCATATACCAACCCTGTATGCTGTCTTTTCTGTGATCCTATCTATCCTCAATGGCCATACCTACACTCCTTCCCCAACATCTGACCCTTACCTACGGACACATATGGCCATTTGGCTCCCAGGACACCATCTGCTCTATACATGGCTGTCCATTACACACACGTGCCCATTGGACACATGAAACCCTTGTAATATGCATCATAACATACTCCTGTTATCCTCACCCCTGTCTCTCAGGTGCACAATCCTGGTATGCAAATCACTCCTACATGGTCCAGGTGCACATGAGGAGGATGACCCCATTGTACACAAAACACTACCGGTCCCTCTATGGTTACCCCATTTACCTTTATCATGATGATGATGATGTTGCACACAGCACATTGCAAGAGTACTGTTCACACATAATGATTGGACAGGTACTGTTGTGTTAATGTACATTACATGCACAGAGTGATGTATACGGCCAATGTACAACAATTTGCGTGTATGACTGACACGTATGTCTGAGGGAGTCTTGTGATCACATTGAGCAACACCACTACATAATACAGGCATCGCTGGTGTTTCCCGTTTCATTCGTTTGTAATGCTTTGTTGCCACATGGTATGTTCCTGATACATCTCTATATATGCATGTACCTATATGCTGGACATAAACACTCACGTGTACATCTACATGATGGGATACATTCATATAATGTTGAATGACTGCACTGTATGATATGTTTGTGGTACTGTCTGTTGTCTGTATATCTGCCATGGTGTATTGGTAATACACATTAGCTGTGTGCGCAGGGTCCTGGTTCCGACCCTTGCAAAGGACATTTAGTTGGTTGCAGGTCAGAACAAGCCCATTGGATACAGAGGGAGTAAGGCACATTAAAGCAGTTGGGAGCTGGTGTGCTTGGGTTTGTGCGGTGTTAGGCACTACTGACCTCTGGTTACAGCCTCTTATGCTCGGTTAGCCTCTACATTGCTTAACCAGTGCAATACTCGCATACAGATAGCCAAACACGCTTACACCTGCTCGCTCCTGCACTTGCAAATGCACCAACATTGGTGATTGCATCTGTCACTCACACCCCTGGGTGTGAGCGAGGACCACAATATTACCTTGTGATGCCTATTACATCAGACTACATGACTACAGTATCAGGATTGGCTGCCCATTAGGCAACGTCATCACTTTTGATTGTACGGAATCAGTGGCCTGTCCAATGAATCAATCATATTTGTGTGTACCTCATACAATGTGCTCCCACCTTGTGATGCCTATTACTTCGGACTACATGAATACAATATTGGGAATGGCTGGCTATTAGGCGACGGCAAGGCATTCGACTGTACGGAATCAACGGCCTGTCTGGTGAATCATTCATATTTGTGTGTTCCTCTTACAATCTGCTCCCACCTTGTGATGCCTATCACATCAGACTACATGACTGCAGTCATAGCCAGCCTTAGGCATAGGCCAACTAAGCGGCCACTTAGGGCACCACGTTAGTGGGGGCACTTTACCAGTATTTATTTGGTGTAGGTAGACCAGGATGGGGGCACTGGGTGGTGTGGTGGGGGGGTGCCGTCGTGCCCTTTGCCTAGGGCACCAGTTGAACTACGGCCGCTCCTGACTTCAGTATCAGGAATGGCTGCCCATTATGTGCAGGTATGGCGTTCAACTGTACAGAATCAGCGGCCTGTCCAGTGAATTAATCATATTTGTGTGTTCCACATACACTCTGCTCCCATCTTGCTGATACATGGGAACCGAGACTCTTCAATACAGACACATAGTTGGATTGTGGGAACTACATCCGTCGGCCGAGTCATGCTCCCGCATACCTATTATAGGTTTGCCACCTTTCCAATTGGCCAAGGTGGGACTTTAGGGTTACCACCTGTCCCACTTTACGAGGGACACTGCAAAAATAATTAAGACATAGCAAATGTCCCAATTACAGGACATTATTATATTCTACATTTCATTAATAATTGCATAAAACAGTTATTTTATATATGAAACTTCTATATGTTAAGTGAAGTAGCATAAGCAATTCAAATGTAACAAGATTAAGCTTTTATTTGTGCAAATAAGTATAATCCTGTACTATGCATGGCTGTAGGTATGTTTTGTCCTGGAAAGTCTGACATTTCTACAGAACATGTCCCACTTTGGCCATTTGGAAAGGTGGCAACCCTATAGGACCTGTATGTAGAGACATCAGACTTTGCAGGGCAACACATACCCACAGCCAGTAGAAAGGGGAGTACTTCACTGTTTGCTTAAATAAAAGGTTACTCTTGTAGCATTATAGTTGCTTATACTGCTACTTATAACATTTAGGTGCTTCAGGTGAACATAATTGTTTTATGCAACTACTACAGACAATATAGGTAATCTTTTCCCTAAATCACAGGACATTTGCCATAATTACAGTTATTTTGCAGGACACAACTGTCCAAAGGGGGGTGTCCTGTGCAAAGGTGGACAGGTGGTAACCCCAACCCTATTATTCTATCAACTTTATAAGGTAGTCAGTGGAACATGCGCTTTATCTCACTATCAGACCTCTCATACGAATGGGGAAGAATGAACACTGAATCAGGGCACTGCATAATGACCTCAGGGACACATTTAGAAGGTTGGTGCTATTAACCTGACACATTGATAAACACAGAGCACATATGTATTCAAACACATTGTCTGAGGTACATGCTGTTTATGACTCTCTCATGTTGTCATTATTCATTATGTGTATTCCGCCACCTTTCCTCCTAATATCACTAGTTCTAGGAGGGTTTAGTTGTGACTGTGTTAGATTCTGATTTGTAATCATAGATGTCCCTGGTAATCGGGGACAGTTCGATGATATGGTCCCTATGAGTTCCCCCAATGGTTTACGGACTGTCCAGTAGATGTGCTCTTAAGGCTTGGGAGGTATGGGAGTCTGCTTTACCCACATCGGAATATTACTTACACCCACGGAGTGGTCCTAATACATGTCTGCCAGCCAACACCTGCATGCCTAGCCCCATAATCGCATACCCATAGTTCCCCTAACTGCCACTACTCTACAGCACTCATCCTTACTGTGGGCGCAGGTGGGATATGAACACACCCCTACACACTGCCCACTCTCCCCGTGTCAGGACACATGTCGTACGTTGTGTCAAACCATGTGTTATCAGGCTTGCACAACCTACTGTTCCGTGTAGAGCTACATCCTGGTCATAACAGTGTTTACTCCCATTGGCTGGAAGGACAACATTTTTGGTTCCCCACAAGGGATGTCGCTGTCCATGTTTAAAGTGTAGACATTGTAGATCTCTCCCACTGATGGTTTCCTGCCAGTGGTCTGGGAAGCAGAGTTGTATTTACCTTTATTGTGTGTCTGTATGTCACACCGGCCTAGCTGGGGGGTGGGAGGTAGACGTTTGTTGATTGGACCTCCCACCAACATATGCCCAGTCTAAACATATATTACCCGTAACTGCTGTAACATACCCTAGGTATATACATGTGTATATTTACTGTAACATATGTCTATTTACATTAATATATACATATATATCTGCATATGTATTCATACATGTATACTCATATCTTGCTGTCATATATATATATATATATATATATATATATATATATATATATATATATATGTGTGTGGGTGTGTGTGTGTGTGTGTGTATATATATATATATATATATATATATATATATATACATATATACATACATGTATATATGTCTATATATATATATATATATATATATATATATATGATTATATATATGTACATCTGTATGTTGATATATTCCCCGCTCATGCATAATGGTGTTTATATATGCTTCACCAGCATACTAGTGCCTTATTCATTATAACACCGACACTTCAATCCAGTTATCTTGTAATCAGTATGTAGCACGTTATACAGCAGACAGATGTCACTATATGTACATGTACGGATTACCGATGGTAATTGGAATGTGATAGTATAATTCGACCCGCCCCTCTTCTGCACAGCCTATTATTCCATCTACTGTTGATGTTTGTATAGGCACATTCCTATTATTTATGTCTACAAATGGAATGCATGTGTTACAGAATTTGAACTTCAACATATATTGTTGTCTGCATGTGAGTATGCATATATATACCTATTACGACCTAGCTGACCTCCATGGGGCAGTCCATTAGAACTGGCCCATCCAACCCTGGCACGCCTGGATCCATAATTGCATACCCATAGTTCCTTCATCCCACCCGTATTAAATTTACACGCGTAACATCCATTATCCACTTGTTATCGCAGTCATGACACACCTTTACACATTACCCTCTCCAGAGCTTTTGGGGCTCTACACACATTTTGTCCCACCTCGTGTATTCACAGGGTCTCCCGCCATGTATATTTGCACATATGTGCGTTTCCTGGGATTATGGACTCCGGCCATTTGCGCTTCCCAATTTGTGGAGGTCCCAGCATGGGACTACATTCAGTCTGTGTCTAAAGTAGATGTAGCATTTCAACGATGTTACTCCCACTGGTAAAACCCTGCCTGTGGTGTGAGTAGCGGTGCTCTGCTCACTCCTGGGCAGCTTTTTATGACATACGCTGAAAGCACTATATAATACCAACATTGCTCTTGATTCCCTTCACATCCCTTGTGTATGTTTTATTGTTACAACGTCCATTCTTTATATATATATATATATATATATATATATATATATATATATATATATCTTCTTGTTCTTGTTCTTCTTCTTCTTTTGGCTGCTCCCATTAGGGGCGCCACAGCAGATGAACTGTTTCCATTTCTTCCTGTCCCCTGCATCTTGCTCTGTCACACCAACCACCTGCATGTCCTCTATCACCACATCCATAAACCTTATCTTAAACCTTCCTCTTTTCCTGTCACCTGGCAGCTTCATCCTTAGCATCTTTTTCCCAATATACTCTGCATCCCTCCTCAGCACATGTCCAAACCAACATAATCTTGCCTCTCTGGCTTTGTCTCCAAACCTTCCAATCTGGGTTGACCCTCTAATATACTTATTCCTAATCCTGTCCATCCTCGTCACACCCAGTGCAAATCTTAACATCTTCAGCTCTGCCACATCAAGCTCTGACTCCTGCCTTTTTGTCAGTGCCACTGTCTCCAACCCATATAACATAGCTGGTCTCACTACCCTCTTGTTGACCTTCCCTTTCACTCTTACTGGTACTCGTCTGTCACAAATCACTCCTGACACTCTTCTCCACCCACACCATCCTGCCTGTACTCTCTTCTTCACCTCTCTTCCACACTCACCATTACTCTGAACTGTTGATCCCAAGTACTTAAACTCATCCATCTTTGCCACCTCTACTCCCTGCATCCTCACCATTCCTCTCTCCTCCCCCTCATTCACACACATATATTCTGTCTTAGTCCTGCTGACCTTCATTCCTCTCCTCTCTAGAACATATATCCACCTCTCCAGGGTCCTTCTCTCACTACAGATCACAATGTCATCTGCAAACATCATAGTCCACGGGAACTCCTGTCTAATCTCGTCTGTTAACCTGTCCATCACCATTGCAAATAAGAAAGGGCTCAGAGCTGATCCTTGATGTAATCCCACCTCCACCTTAAACGCATCCATCACTCCCACCGCAGACCTCACCCCTGTCACACTACCCTCGTACATATCCTGTACCACTCTTACATACTTCTCTGACACTCCCGACTTCCTCATACAATACCACAACTCCTCTCTAGGCACCCTGTCATATGCTTTCTCCAAAAACACAAAGACACAATGCAACTCCTTCTTCCCTTCTCTGTACTTCTCCATCAACACTCTCAGAGCAAACATTGCATCTGTAGTGCTTATTCCTGGCATGAAACCATACTGCTGATCACTAATCATCACCTCCCTTCTTAACCTAGCTTCCACTACTCTTTCCCATAACTTCATGCTGTGACTGATCAGTTTAATCCCTTTGTGGTTACTACAGTTCTGCACATCACCCTTATTCTTAAAAATCAGTACCAAAACACTTTTCTCCATTCCTCAGGCATCTGCTCACTTTCCAAGATTTAATTAAACAATCTAGTTAAAAATTCCACTGCCATTTCACCTAAACACCTCCATGCTTCCACAGGTATGTCATCTGGACCAACAGCCTTTCCGTTCTTCATCCTCTTCATAGCTTTCCTTACTTCCTCCTTGCTAATCCACTGCACTTCATAATTCACTACCCGCACATCACCCAACCTTGTCTCCCTCTCATTCTCTTCATTCATCAACCCCTCAAAGTACTCTTTCCATCTGCTCAACACGCTCTCCTCACTTGTGAGTATGTTTCCCTCATTATCCTTTATCACCCTTACCTGCTGCACATCTTTACTATCTTGGTCCTTCTGTCTAGCCAATTGGTACAGGTCCTTTTCTCCCTCCTTAGTGTCCAACCTTTTATACAACTCTTCTTATGCCTTATCCTTAGCCTTTGCCACCTCTCTCTTTGCCATGCATTTCATCTCCTTATGTTTGTCTACTTTCTTCATCTCTTTGACAATCCCACATCTTCTTTGCCAACCTCTTTCTCTGTATACTCTCCTGTACTTCTTCATTCCATCACCAGGTCTCCTTGTCCTCCTTCCTCTTTCCAGATGTCACACCAAGCACCTTAATAGCCATCTCTCTTACTAGCCCAGCTGTAGTTACCCAGTTATTCGGTAACTCTTCACTGCCACCCAGTGCCTGTCTTAACTCTTCCCTGAACATCACCTCACAATTACCCTTTTTCAATTTCCACCATTTGATCCTTGGTGCTGACCTCACACTCATCCTCCTCTTCTTGATCACCAATGTCATCCTACAAACCACCATCCTATGCTGCATAACTACACTTTCCCCTGCCACCACTTTACAGTCTCCAATCTCCTTCAGACTGGCCCTTCTACATAAGATATAATCCACCTGTATGCATCTTCCTCCACTCTTGTATGTCACCCTATGCTCCTCCCTCTTGTTAAAATATGTATTCATCAAAGCCATGTCCATCCTTTTGGCAAAATTCACTACCATCTGACCTTCTGCATTCCTTTGCTTAACACCATACCTACCCATTACTTCCTCATCTCCTCTGTTCCCTTCACCAACATGCCCATTGAAATCTGCTCCAATAACCAGTCTCTCACCCTTGGGTACAGTCATCACCACTTCATCCAACTCACTCCAAAATTTTTCTTTCTCATCCATCGCACACCCAACTTATGGAGCATATGCACTAACAACATTCATCATTACACCATCAATTTCCAGCTTCATAAACATCACTCTATCTGACACTCTTTTCACCTCCAAAACACTCTTAGCATACTGTTCCTTCAGGATAATGCCTACACCATTTCTCCTCCCATCCACACCATGATAAAACAATTTAAAACTGCCTCCGATACACCTAGCCTTGCTCCCCTTCCATCTGGTCTCTTGCAAACACAATATACCAACCTTCCTTTGGTCCATCATATCAGCTAGCTCTCTCCCTACACCAGTCATACTGCCAAAATTCAAAGTTCCGACCCTCGCTATCACAGTCCTAGCCTTTACCTGCCTTTGGGCATGCCTTCCCCCTCTTCTCCTCCTTCGGCCAACAGTAGCCCAATTTCCACCATCACCCTGTTGGCCAACAGTACTGGTGGTGGTTGTTGTTAACCAGGGCCTCGACCGATCCGGTATGTATTTCTGTACTGTTGTCTGCATGTATGATTTGGCAACATTTTACACTGGATGCCCCTCCTGATGCAACCCTCCACATTTATCCGGGCTTGGGACCGGCACAAAGAAATGCACTGGCTTGTGCATCCCCAGTGGCTGGGTTCTACATATATATATACATACATATACATACATATATATACATACATATACATACATACATATATATATATATATATATATATATATATATATATATATATATATATATATATATGTATGTTTTTTTTCTATGCATTACATATGTTTACTGCTGCTTATTTGTGCTTAGTTGTGCCTTATTCATTATGACAATAACACTTTGATTGAAAGGATCTAGTTAATAGTCTCATGCGATACACACCTTCACCTTTACATGTTTAAATGTCGGCTTTACAGCAGAGCAACATTCATTCCACAAGGAAAATGATATGTGCTATTTTCAAACTTGAACCGTAAATGCCTTTTCATTAAGCGGATGCTCTAACCACTACACTGTTGGTGTTTTGCTTCATTTATATGTATACCCATGGTTCATAGTTACTTGAACACGTGCCTCATCACTTCACTAACACAGCAGGCATCCATTTTCCTGTTGGGAAAAACCACACTACTACACATGCATCATTCCCTATTCTCTACTGCTCTGGACCCGTGCCGCATGTTGACTCACTCTGAGGATATTCAGACCTCCAAAGCCTATAGTCCTGGCACATAGATGTGTTTGATTGTCAGGGTGTTCATATGGTCATCCGGGTTTAGGCTTGTCCGACTAGGGACCGGGACTGCCTTGTACCTAGTTGAAAGTCAGACTTAGCACGGTGAGATCATTCGTTCCACTTTTAGCATCCTACCTGTGGTTGGGGACGCAGAGGTGTGCTCACCTATGGCCATCCTGATATATAACAGCACTAAATATTACGGGGATTTCCGCTGCTGTTTCCTTTCACATTCGTTTTGATTGCTATATTGTGACCATGTTCATTCTTCATATAACTCTCTCTCTCTCTCTCTCTCTCTCTCTCTATATATATATATATATATATATATATATATATATATATATATATATATATATGTGTGTGTGTGTGTGTATATCGGTCTGTACATACACATGCAAATATACCTACATGCTTATTTATATTTCCCATACCGTTGAATCACCGCCACTTACTGTTGCGCATACACGCTTGCATACCCGCTTACGTCTAGGGTTGCCACCTTTTCAAATGGCCAAAGTGGGGCATTTTCGGGACACACATCAGATTTTACAGGCTGACACATAGCCACAGTCAGTACAAAGGTTAAAACTTTACTTATTTGTCTAAATGAAAGCTTATTCTTGTAGCAGTTTAGTTGCTTAATCTGTTTCTTGTAACATTTAAGTATTTTACATACAGAAATAACTGTTTTATGCAACTGTTACATGAAATATGGGACATAAGTATTTCCTACAATCACAGAACATTTGCCATTGTATTATATTTGGTCTGGACACAACTGCCCAAAAAGGGACTATCCCTTGCAAGGTGGGACAGGTGATAACTCTACTTACGTCTGCTTTAAAGCGCCTTAAGCACCCTATATTCGACTGCCACTATGCGAATGTGTAAGGTATATATTTCTGATAATGCATGTGGGGAGACGTGCATCATGGTCAGGTGTTTAATTCTGGGTTGTAGGTTCTGCAGGACTGGCTGGAGGCTGAGGATTCTTGTGGACAACTACTGCTTATACAACTTGTGTCCAGATGTATACAGGACTGGACATCGTGTCGTGACACCAAGTCTAATGTTTAGAACAGATACTTATCCCATGAGGGATATCCAAAAAGTGTGGGGACCAATGACCTTCTTTGCTTTATGGCAATAAAGTAGGGTTATACATGCAAGGGATACATAGTTTGCAATCTTGAGACTGCCTAGAGTGAGACTGCCTACTAGATATGGGTAGGGGTCACTATGTGCAGATATGGCTGTGCCTATCTAGCAGCCCGAGTATGGGTTGTTTTGGTGGATGTTCAGAAAGGGGGGGTGGTGTGCTGTGAAGTTGATGATGGGTATTCAAATATGTATCCAGGTGTGTTGGGGTTGGATGGCTCAGTTCAGGCCAGACCATTATGTGGGTATGTGCCGGTAACATTTCTGTAAATGTGTATTGCACTTTTTAATGTTCACATGTTTGTGGGATTGTATTGCAGATGTGAATATTTGTTCTTTGGTTATCTTTTTGATTCACCCACTGCTCCCTCGTAGACCTCCAGTTCACCTATTGTGCATCCAACCCAGTCTCCCCTTGGCGAATTATTACATTACCCGTCACCCCCCACCCCCATATTCAACAGGCACCATCCATCCCTTCTCTAGTTGATGGCCCATGGCACAGTCAACAGAACACATTGCGTACACTACATATCTCTGGGACCAATATGGTTGTGAGGACTACCCTAGCATTTCTGATCATCCACATGCTGTAATTCACGCATATAGGTACACGCAAATACTTATCTTTCATGACATGATAGGTAGACCCGGGTAATACCCGTTCATCTATGAGCTGTCCTGACAAGGACAACTTGGATTGCAAATGGGCAGCTATTGGGTGAATGCTCTGACCATTGGTAGGGTTTCCACCTTTTCATATGACCTGGATGGGACATTTTCAGCACACACATCAGAGTTTACAGGCCAACACATACCCATGGTCATTACAAAGTATAGTACTTTTGTTTTATGCCTAAATATAAGCTTTTATTGTTGTAGCGGTGTAGTTGCTTATTCTGTTTCGTTTACTTACTTATTCTGTTTCTTGTAACATTTAGGTATTTTATATACAGAAATAAGTATTGTATGGGACTATTACATAACATATGGGACATAATTATGTCCTACTAATGCAGGGCATTTGACATTTATAATGGTTTTGGTATGGACACAGCTGCCTAGAGGGGGACTGTTCCTCACAATGTAGGACAGTTGGTAACCCTAACTACTGGGCTAGGCTTAGCAATTGGTGGCACGCTAACATGATGTGTTTCGCTTCCACTTGGTATAAATAGCGACACTACAATGGAATACGGGCATGGGGTTTTAAATATCATTTGTTCGAGGGACGAGGACTCAATATTGAGCTACGTGCCTTTGTGTGGGTCTATATTATAACATCAAAATCTACAAAGATTAAATGTTAATATAGAACCCTAAACATCAAAATCTGCAAACATCGAACAGTCAGAATAGTGATTTTTTTCCCAGGGAAAAAAATCTCTATTCCGAGAAACATACACACAACACAAACACACACAAAAAACAGAAATCCACACACATACACTTAAAATCCTACACCTAAACCTAAACTAAACTTTACATACACTACTAGCTATCCACTTACCTTAACCTAAACCTAACCCTAAGGTTCGTCACTATCGCACACTCACCTCACCCATGCCCTAACCCTAACTCACCTAACCCGCCCCCTAACCCTAACCTATACACAATCGCACACTTACCTGAACCTGACCCGTAATGCTCCAACATATCGAACGCTGAAAACAGTGAAGCCACAGCAATGGCCCACCAAATTCTTTCCCTGGGAAAGAATTCGGTGTCCTGCAACTTCGCTGTTTTCAGCGTTTGACAAAACTGGTTGAATATTATAACATTCGAACTTTATAAAATTCAATGTTATAATATAGACCCCCTTTCTGTTTAGTTTTTATTGTGGTGTTTACAAAAATGTCTTGTATGCTTTGCATACATTTCAGTATCCATGGACACTGACAGGAGTGATTACTATTAGAGGCAGACTGTACTACTCATCATTTTAGGTTGCGCGTATGCAGCCGACATGTTCACGCCTCAGTGCAGCACTTGGACATGCCCCCTGCACTCGTACATGTTTCCTATGCACGTGGCCATTACGGCAGCATGCCTTCATTAATATGCATGTTGTACTGCTGCGCCATCTCTATGCCGCATGGTTGGCGCAAGGCTAACGCCGTCCTTGCACCGAGCTTCATGAATCTCAGGGTACAACCCTGTACCAGAGCATGTCATTAACAGAGCTTTAAATCTCTTCACCACAAGAGGTGAAGTTTTATTTTCTGAATAACAATAACAAGAATAATAAGTATGAAATGTTAATGTTTGGCATTAGTGACTGATTGTTATGATCCATCAGTTATTAGGGATAGGGGAGATAAAATGTAAAATCAGGGATATTCTGTAAAATCAGAGAGACTTCTGAGGGATGTAGGATTCCTGCATGTGAGACGAAGGGCTGCCATATCTGTGAATGGTCATGCTCAAGATTTCCAGACAAAGGCAGGAAGAACACTAAAAAACACCATCCATACAGATGTTTTAAGTAGCTGTCCAGGTCACTTACAAACTTAATAGAGCAACAGATGTCGCATCATGATGCATTTTCGGAAAAACAGGAAGAAGAAAGCTAATGTCTAGTATTATTGACAGACTGTTATCATCGGCTATTTATGAGGGGCAGGAGAAAAAATAAATGGATACATCAGGAACATTCTTTAAACTCAGGGTCAGGAAAAATGTTAGTGTGTGTGTGTGTGTGTGTGTGTGTGTGTGTGTGTGTGTGTGTGTGTGTGTGTGTGTGTGTGTGTGTGTGTGTGTGTTTGAATGTGTGTTTGAATGTTTGCATGTATATGCGTGTGTATGTTCAGAGTGAATGAGAGAGAGGTGCCTCTACTAACACAAGGCTTGGGTCATCAGAGATGTTTACTGCAGCAAAATCTGAGGGTAATGCTACTCAATGCTAGAAGTCTAAACCTCAAAATGCACTCACTCGAGGCATTCCTTAAAATGGAGAACATTGACATCTGTGCAGTGACAGAGACCTGGTTCAAAGCTCCAGATAGCAACCCTGCATTACCAGGCTACAATTCATACCACACCTTTCAGCCACCTAACCCAGAATGAAGCACTAAAGGTGGAGGCGTGTCCATATTCATTAAGGATATCCACACCTCCAGGCTAGTTGCACAGCATAACGCATCCGAGATTATGCAAGTGCAACTAACTCTGGGCAAGACCGCAATCCAAATTGTAGCTTGCTACAGACCCCCCACCATGCCCTAGGATTCCCACTCCTCAATTCTTGATACACTGGAAAGTATTAGGGTACAACCCAACACCCTAATAATGGCTGATTTCAACTACCCCACCATTAACTGGGAAAACTACTCATGTACCAAGTCTTTTGCTCAACGTTTTCTAGAATTCATAAATTCCAATGCCTTGGATCAACTTATTCACATCCGCACCAGGGGCAGCAATATCCTAGACCTGGTCATTACCAACATGAGAAACCAGTGTTCCACACTAGGGGTCAATTCCTCGTTGGTCAGATCTGACCACAAGCTAATCAGCCTAGACATCCACATCCCACCCCCACCCCCAATTAGGGAAACCATCATAAAAAACTTCTCCAAAGCCAACTTCACACTTCTTAAGACAGACGTGGCAAACTTCATGACACCCATGCAGACGGACAATAGAGGTATGACTGCTGAATCCTACACAAATGCATGGAGCATGCTATCCCTAATAGAACCAAGATGTTATCTTCCAAAAAAGGAATCCAATCTGGTGGTCCTCTGCCTTAAACAAACTCTACAACAGAAGAAAGAAACTGTTGCAAAAAAGAGTAAAATCCCATAACTGGAGGAACTCCCTGGTCAACCTCAGTAAGAAGCTGAGATTCCTCATAAAATCCTTCAAAGCTAGTTATGAAAACAAAATTGCCACTAACTCTAAAGACAACCACAAAGCATTCTATAGCTACATCAAGAATCTCAATGGGAACACTCAGATCTGCTCTGAGTTACAGCACAATGGCACTAAATATACAGAATCAACTGATATTGCCAACATCCTAGCAGATAGGTTCAGTGCTAACTTTACCCCCCTCTCACCCCCTAGAGGGCCCATCTCTATACTCTATGTACTCTGCCATTACTTTACTAACAAGTTCCTATAATCATGGCTGCACAGGTAAAAAAACACACTCTCCAAAGCCAAGAACACAGCATCCATGGGACCTGAAAATATCCCAGGCTGCATTCTACATGAACTACCGAATGAACTGGCACCCTACCTAAGTACCATGTTCAATCATAGCCTCAACTCAGGCTTTGTACCCACTGAATGGCGCACCGCGACAGTTATCCCACTCCACAAAGGGGGAGCCACGATGGACCCCGGGAACTACTGCCCCATTAGCCTGATGAGCCTGCTCTGCAAGGCCATGGAATGTATCATTGTGGAACTCATAAACAAAGACAATGGCAATCTCCAAACTCTGGACCCTACCCAGTTTGGATTTGTAAAAGGCAGATCATGTCTCCTAAACCTGATTGACTTCTTTGAAGCAGTCACCAAAGCCATAGATGAGGCTAAAATGGTTCACACAGCTTATCTAGATCTCGCCAAGGCTTTCAACACTATCCCCCACTCTGGAATTATAGAGAAACTCACTAAACTAGGTATAAATCCCTATGTCACAAGATGGGTTGCCAACTGGCTCACGGACAGAACCCACACTGTAAAAGTAGCAGATTCCAAATCCGACTTCAGACCAGTGACAAGTGGAGTACCACAGGGTTCAGTCCTGGGTCTTCTCCTGTTTGGTATCTACTTCTCTGAAGTGCAGGCTAACACAGAAGGTCTTTGGCTATCAAAGTTTGCAGATAACTGCAAACTGAAAGCCATAATCACAACTCCTAACGATGTGGATAAACTACAAAAGGGCCTCACTGAGACAGATACTTGGTGTCAAAGCCATGGCCTGAAGCTCAATGCCAAAAAGTCTATTGTCATCCCCTTTGGTAAAAACTCTGTACCCATGAACTACCACATAGCTGGTAGTCTACTTAATGCTGAAAATGTGATAAGAGACCTTGGGACACAGGTGGACAGTAGTCTCTCCTTTGATAATCACATCACCACAGTGGTCAGCAAATCCTTCTACATGGCTCATCTCATCACAAAAGGATTCTCATCCAGAAAAAAAGAGGTCATTGTTCCCCTCTACTCATCACTCATTAGACCCATTATAGAGTACAATGCCCCTTTTGGTATGTACCTCACAAGACATCTATAACAACTGGAAAGACCACAGAAATACCTCACAAAGAGGATTACTGGCCTCAAACAGATGCCCTACGCAGACCGTCTCAAAAACTACTGCTTTACTCCATCGCACATCGCCTACTCAGGGGCGATCTCTGTCTAACATACAAAGCTATGTCAAACCCAGAGCTGTTGGACATGCTCCACTTAAAGAAATCCCAATCCCTCCAAGCTACACGCTCTAGGGACCTAAACCTTGTCACCACAATAAACAGAACATGCTGGAGGGATAGATTCCTGTCCCAGAGACTTCCCATACTCTGGAACAGACTACCTATGTCAAACAGAGCTCCTCATTAGCACTCTTCAAGAAAAATCTTGATGATTGGATGGAAAATGGGAAATTCACCCCAGGGATCACTTCTGTGGCTCTGCTCGACAGGGGCACAGGAAAATAATTTTCTTGGGTGGCGAAAGCCAGGGTACATTTTTTGGCTACGCTTATATAGGCCCTAGGGCCAATAGCCTAGTACCTACCTATGAACCTATAAAAGTGCCGATTAGCACTAATGGTAATTACCTGTGATTCACAGATATGGAAATCATCCAGTAATGTGGTATTTCTTCATTGCAGCCAATATGACTCTGAATCACTTTTCCACAATTGTAGAAATAGCCCCCTTTGGCCACAATTCTTAATACCCACAGTAAGATTATTTGAATCCCAGGATAGATAACAACTGATTTAAAGATTCCAAGAGACAGTTAAGATAGTAGGCAAAATAATGCAAGAGGTGTTTGTTAAAATAGGCAAAGATTCCTCAACACTATATTGAAAGTATCAGCAGCAATTTGAGTACTACAATATTAAATACAGTGCTGAAAAGTAGAAGTAATACAGCAAAGTATGTGTCAAAGAGATATTTAAAATATAAGCATGGAGGTACAATGTGACCAACTAGTAAACTTGTTAGTAAAGTAATGGCAGAGTACATACTTTCATCACAAGAATACAATATAGAAGAGTGCCAAATACAATGTAACAAAGTATGCAACCAACCAGCTTTGGCTGACAAATATACATAAGAAAGGTACAATGTGACAAAATAGTTAAGTGATGCTGCAGAAGATGACATCACTGCAGAGATACACTATAGAAGAGTACAAAAACAATTATCCATGGCTGAAAAGTTCACAATAGGGTACAACAATAGTGTTAGGGGCACAACAGGTAGCACACTCATGTTTCATGTAGAAGCCTGTGGTTTTTATTACCACATCCGGTAGATTGATTGTTAACTTTGCCATGCAGTATAAGTTGGGGTGGTACACTCCTGAGGGTGTAATCCTTTGGCTGAGATGTTAAATACAGGCCCCATCTGATTGAGTTGGTGGTACCTCAGGTGGATGTGAAAGATCCCACAGCACCTATCAAAAAGTGTAGGGGAAGTTCCTCAGTGATCTGGCTGAATTTCCTTAGTACTACTATGGGCCTTCCCTTAACAGAGGCTATTAGCCTAATGGGACTAACCCAGGCAACAAAGGGGAAATAAATCCAGTTTTGCAAGTGGACAGATAGTACTACAAAATATTAACACATGCAACCAAGCACATCCAGGTGCAAGGGAGAACTAGGGTGAATTAGATAAGGAAATGAGGTGAATAGAATACGGTTTTTAGTGGGGGTCTAGAGGATTAGGACTGCTGCTGCTGTGGTATTCACTCTGGTACACTGTTGTATATTCTGCTAATCAGCTGTGCTAAGCACAGCACTTCCTAGATGTGACAAGTTTCCATATCAGATCTAGTTGTAAGACTTCTGGATTTGATAATTCTGTCAACGTTCTACACAATAATGTGGTGCCATCCTCAAAGAAAAAATAAATAAATAAAATAAACAAATAAATAAGGAAAGAGAGAGAATGAAATTATATTTGAGTTACACTTAGTGACCTGTGTAGTAATAATACTTTTTAATTTTCTGCTATGTTCCATCTGTTTGTATTTTTAAATTTGTTCTAGGACCTTTCTCCTTAATTCTGCACTTCCATTTCCACAAGTAGAATTACTTGTAAAAGCTGTCCATTTGTATTCCAAACCCTGCTGTCTTATGGTTTAATTCACATTTGGGGCAGAGCTGTGTATGCTTGTGATATTTTGAACCTAGGTAGTTTGTTATTACATGTTTCTATAAACAGTGCTACTGGTAAATTTCTACATAGTCTGGTGCCTTAAATGCAGTAGGAGGCCAATAGTGATGGAATTGTCTCTGTTCCAGCTTATGGTTCAGTGCTTTTTTATTCTGCTTATCTTTTATCTGATTAAAGTTGCATTGTGTGTCTGTTCCATTCCCTGCTAACACATTAGGCTAAAGTTTCTGAAAGAGCTCCAGTACTGCCTCTGTTTGATCGTATGCCTCTCTAGCTAGCCTGGTTGTTTTTTACAAGGCTGTCTCTGGCATCCACCCCCTGTGATAATCTAATTTCTAAAGTCCCTTCCTCCTCTCTTTCATTCCTTGGACTGCTGTATAATTATAAGCTATTTTTGTACTCTTCAACCCCATTGCTTCCCATAGACCCACGATACTGAGTGCCCACCCAGTAAACCAGTATTGCTCTTGAGTAAACCTCCTTTACCACATATTGTCTCCTGCTCATTTTCCAGGACCAAAGCAAAGCTTGGAATCCTAGCCTGCATTCTGGAAGCATTTTACATGGTTTAAAGTTGCAGACAGTACCCCAGCAATGCAAAGTTTCAGTGGTTTCCAAGTTTTTAGACCAGTAACTGCACATAAAAGGGCTAAAGGAAGATGTGTCTCAATATACATCAATAACAAGCATACATCTAAGGTGGTTAACCAGGATGATGTGCTGGAGTGCTTTCATGTGCAGATCACCATACACAAAATCCTGTACCATATCCTGGCCAACTATAGGTCACCCTCCATGTCCCAAAAAGCTCACAATGCATATCTGTTTCTACTGGAGACACTTACCATTGAACCTAACACCCTACATATAGGACTTTAATTACCCCTCTGTATACTGGGAGTCCTATGCAGCCTCAAATCTACAAGAGATTCCCGGACTTCTTAAATACAAACACTCTTGACCAAATAGTGAATATGCTCACTACGGGCTTCAACATACTGAACTGTACTTACAAATATGGGAGAATGCTGCACCCCCCTCCCCCAATGTCTCATTCTTCCTGGTAAGGTCCAACCATAAAGCTGTCTCCTTCAAAATAAAAATCTACTCTGTAATCCCATTAAACCAGTAACAGTTAGGAACTATTTCAAGGCAAATTAAATGATGGATTGTTAAAATTCAATGCCCCTCCAAACCCAGAGAACACAGCAGCCTATGCTGAATTGCTATCAGAAACTCTGTACAACCATTTTAATGGTTGCATAAAGGCTGCTGCACCTACCAGAACTAAGCTTAGGACTAGCCCTAGAAACAAACCACCCTGGTGGCATCCCAAATTAAACAGGATATACAACAAAAGGAAAAAAAATATGGCAAAAAAATCAGGAAAGGTAATTCCCATAAAGTCAGAAACTCTCATCAAAATAAATAGGCAACTAAGAGGGCTAATTAGGTCAAGCAAAGCCGACTTTGAAGTTAAGATCACCTCCTTGGAGAAAGATAACCATAAGGCCTTTTAAAGCTATGTCAGAAACTTCAAGGGCATCTCACAGCAATGTGCTGATCTGGGGGTTAATGATGTCACATTCACTGAACTTGGAGATATAGCAAACCTGTTAGTGGACAAATTAATTTCTAACTTTACCCCCCTCTCACCTCCAACCGTCCCCTCAAAAATCCCCTTCAAACATAACCCCCCCAGCTATAACTAGGGAACATATACTGGCTGCACTCACTAGAGCCAAGAACACTGCCTCAGTGGACCTCAATAACATCCCAGAATGCCTCCTGAATAGTCTGTATAATGACTTATCAGGACCTCTGGAGTCATTACTTAACTATAGTCTTAAAACAGGCTTTGTGCAACATGAATGGAGGATTGCAATGGTCACCCCCCCTTCATAAGGGAGGACCTTCAACAGATCCTGGATGCCACAGACCCATTAGTCTGACTAGTCTTATTTGCAAAGCCATGGAAAGAATTATCATGGGAATTATCAATAAGGACATAAAAAACCTTCAGACACTGGATTCATCCCAGTTTGGCTTTGTCAAAGAAGGTCATGCTTACTGAATCTGGTGGACTTCTTTGAAAGGGTCACTAAACCAATATAGGAAGGGAAAACATTGCATACTGCCTACATAGATCTGGCTAAAGCATTTGATACACTACCCCACTTGGGTATTGTCAACAGATTTATGGAACTAGGTATAAACCTTTTTATATAAGATTGGAGAGCTATATGTCTCACGGATAGGACTGAGGAGGATATAATCAGTGAGACCATCTCCACAAAGATGCTGGTCCCCGGTACAGTGCCTCTATAGGTTCATAGATTAGTACTAAATTAACTGCCTTTGAGAGCCATTTTAAGCTTGGCCAATTATCCCTCAGGAGTCTCAAACCATGCATCTTGTGTTTGTAAGGCAAACACCTTAACCATTAGACCACCCTCCCAACTATGCTGGATGCATTCTAATAAAGCAGACTTAAAAGATGATTTACTAATCAGGGATCTGGGAACTCATGTAGACAGTAACCTAGCCTTCAATCAGCATGTGTCCAAGGTAGTAAGAAAATCCTTCTATGTTGTTCAACTTATAAGCAAAGGCATGGCATCTAGGTCCAGAGAGGTCATCATACTACTGTATTTGGCCCTCATTAGACCTATCATACAGTATAATGCCCCTTTGGTATATACCTAACCAGACACGTATAGCACCTGGAATGCCTACAAAGGTTCCTTACAAATAGAATACAGGGACTAAATACAATGTCCTATGCTGTTTACTTCAAAGCCCTGTTTCTTTACTCAGTATCATGCAGACTTCTTTGAGGTGATCTTTGCCTGGGATACATGGTGTACCTGGCCCTTGTTTTTATGAACTTTTTGCAGATCCACAAAGCAAACAGGATCAGAATTACTAGAATAAAAGAGCTAAATTTTGCTTGCTACATAAATAGGACATGTTGGACAGACAGATGTTTTTTCTCAGATAATTCCCATTCATTGAAATAGGCTCCCCATCCATGTGAAGCACAGTTCCTCCCTTTCCCCTTTTAAGTGCAATTTGGACCCAGAGATGGGTAATCAGAAATTAACCCATAGCCTGGCTTCTGCATCTCGGATGGGCAGAGGCAGTCAGTAAATCACCACCTAGGCTCCCAGGTTCAATTCTTGGCCGGGGTGGCTTGTGTGTAGAGTCTGTGTGTCTTCCCTGTTTTCTTGTTGGCTTCCTCTGGGTGCTGTGGTCCCCCCCCCATATTTCAGAGACATCATTGCATGCAAACTACTCCCACTCCCAGCCCCCCAAACATATCTATGCCCCAGCGGTGCAGGAGAAAAGCATCCGCCCACACCCAATCCAGAACTGCAACATCCGTCAAACCACATGTGCTGGCTGACAGCTAATTGTCAAAAAAATCCAATGCAAGGACCTCCATTTAAACCCCAGGAACCATGCCCACAGCTCTCAGGAGAAATAAACTCTGCATGGATACCCCACCAAATGGCTAAAAAACCGCCAATTCACTTCACAAAAACCCACTGCTCCCGACCCCCATTATCTTAACGCTGCCTTGATGACAAGCCTTATCTGGAAAAAATATGGGATTTGCTGGAATGTGCCTCTCTAGAAATGAGTACGTAATTTGCTTTTGTTGATGGGCAACAGGGCTTTTTTGTCCAAATGCACTTTATTCCTTTCAACTTTAAAAGCCTTTGATGACAGTCACCAAAACCATTTTTTGGCTTTGTCAATTCAAACAGCCCTAATACATCTTTTAAGGCCAGGTATCAATAGTCCCATTTGTGATCCATGGAAAAAACATCACAAGGCGGGTATGATACAAGGCCCAGACATGTATGCAAACTGGCTGAGTGACAGAATGTCTGTCAGAGCAGAGTTGCCATTGTCAGACAGAACCCAAGCAGGAGGAGACCTGCTGTACGTCGGACTTAAAGAGCACCCACTCTGTGGTGTCGCACAGACTTTCAAGGCGGCGAGGAACAGTTTGGCAATTGTTTGCGAAAAACTCATGACAGGCCGAGTTGCGGTGGCTTAAGAAAACACAACTGCAAACAGAAAGCCTCCAGAAAGTTACTACCACGGCCAGAACGAGAAATATGTGCCAGAAGGGCAAAACATAAGCGGAAACCAAAGCACCACCTTCATACCACCTAAAAAGCAAATGCCAAAACAGATCCAAACCCGGGAAAAGGGCAGGGTTAGTTGGCTGGACCCAGGGTGCTTGTCACTGAATATTAGAAGTAGTTAAAGTAGTTAGGGACTTGCCCACCTTCCCCATGTCATTCTAGGCGATCAGATTCTAGGAGGTCATGGAAGTCATCTGTCATTCATCAGACCAATCCTTCTCCCCAATCCAATACCCCATCAAGAATGTATCTGACAATATACATAATCCATAAATGGACCACGATTGACACAGCCAACAGAAAAAAAAAGGAAAAAATTGTCCTATGCTGCCGGGCTGCAAAAGCTGCCTAGCGAAAGTGGCTTACGCTTCTCAAGCAGCCTTGACCTTGCCTCACAAGGCCATGGCCATGTCAGAACACCTCAAATATGCACCTCAAAAAAATCTCTTCATCATATCCCATCACTTGAGATCGGAGACCCCAAGCCAAGACTTAATCCTTCAGGTACAGGGAGGATAAGATCATGAGGGCTGGGCCCTAAACCTATGCCCAAAATAGAAAACATGGTGTGGAACAAAATCCCGCACCGGCAGCTGGCCGGTACATGGAAATCTTGACAACTGACCAATGGATGAGAGATATACCCCAGGGGATTACTCAGTTTCACTGCTTTTCGACAGAGTTTCACACAAAATAATGGGTATAGTTCCCCCCATACTAGGGGTGGCGTAGTTACAAAACGATGGGCTAGGCTTGTAAATGCCCTCGGGCAGATAGCCTAGTATGAACCTATGAACCTATGAACCTATTTAGTAGGTGGCTTGTACACTCTAATCTGGCCATAGGTGTGAGTGTGCATGCAAGTGTGTCCTGTGGAATAACCACAGTTGCAGGGCTGGCCACCTGGCAATGTAAATCTTGACTCTAGGTGATTGTCACTGCTGAAGTGATACCCTGACCCCATGAGCAAAAATGGGAAATAGGGGTTGTGGGTGGATGGATTTACTTGCATTGTACAACTAAGCTTATTAGGGACCTTGTGGTCTTTAGCCTAGGATACACATCTGAACCTAATACCAATTAAAAGCAGACAATAAATGTACAACGGAGAATTATAATAAACACTGCTAAGTAAGCAACAGCAATTCAGACACAGAAACACAGAAACAAATATCAGTAGCTCCTTCTCTCACTTGTGGTAGGGTGTAGGGGATAGGTGTTGGTGGTGGGTGGTGGGGTGGGCAGCTTGAGCAGTTTCATAAGCAAAAAATACCACAGAACAAAGCAGAACTTTAGAATCTGCACTAGCATAATCATAGGTTCATAGGCTCATAGGTAGGTATTAGGCTATCGGCCCAAGGGCCTACGTAAGCCTAGCCAGCAAGGTTTCATAGCTTACGCCACCCAAGAAAGTTATTTTCCTGTGCCACTGTCCAGCAGAGACACAGAAGTGATCCTTGGGGTGTATTTCCTATTTCCCATCCACTCATCAAGATTTTTCTTGAAGAGTGCTAATGAATAACTTTGCTTGACATAGATGGGTAGCTTGTTCCAGAGTATAGGAATTCTCTGGGACAGGAATCTATCCCTCCAGCGTGTCCTGTTTATTGTGGTGACAAGGTTTAGGTCCCTAGAGTGTGTAGCTCGGAGGGATTGGGATTTCTTTAGGTGTAGCATGTCTAACAGCTCTGGGTTTGACATAGCTTCATATGTTAGGCAGAGATCACCTCAGAGTAGGCAATATGCTATGGAGTGTAGGGCATTTGTTTGAGGTCAGTAATCCTCTTTGTGAGGTACTTCTGTGGCCTTTACAGCTGCTGCAGATGTCTTGTGAGGTACATTCCAAAAGGGGCGTTGTATTCTATAATGGGTCTAATGAGTGACGAGTAGAGGGGAACAATGATCTCTTTTTTCCTGGATGAGAACCCTTTTATGATGAGGTGTGCCATGTAGAAGGACTTCCTGACTACTGTGGCAATGTGACTATCAAAGGAGAGACTACTGTCCACCTGGGTCTCAAAGTCTCTTATCACGCATGCGGTGTTAAGTAAATTGCTGCCTATGTGGTAGTTCATGGGTACAGAATCAGATCTATAAAATAGGAAAAAGGCAATTCCCATGGTGTGGGGCCATTTTTCTAGTCAAATCTAGTACCAGGAGTTCATGGCAAGTTTATTATGTTGTAGTTCAGCACATTAAGAAAAAGATCTCTCACACATACATACATTTTGTGTTTGATGGTGAACTCTTGGCCAGTATTTTGTGTAAAATAATGGCCCAACATACTTCTTTGTTGAGTTATCAATTAATTATAAGTAAAATGATTCTAGGTTTCAGAAGGTGATGTATTAATATATATATATATATATATATATATATATATATATATATATATATATATATATATATATATATATATATATATATATATATATATATATATGTTCTTCCTGTCCTATCTTACAGTTTTGGAGTCACTGACTGGCCCCAAAAGGTATTGACTCATTTGGACAGGAAAACAAGTGAACTGCTTCATGCATATCACATGTCCCTGGTTTCTCTATGCCTTACATGGTGTGCAAGATCAGTGCAGGAGCTCTAGCAGGCAATATGTATGCCGTGCGATCCAGGAACAGCCTGCAGGGGCATGCACAAGCTCTCCTGCATTAGTCCTGCACAGACTAAGCCCCTGTATGCAAATCACCCCATTTGCAGGAGAAAGCCATGCAAATGAGGTGAATTTGTCATCCAGGAAGCTTGCAACCGGCCATGCAGGACTATTGGAATTGGCAGAAATGTACTTGGTTAGTAACCAAGTACATTTCTGCAAAATCCAAAACGGAGCTGTGACAGCTCCAAATAAAGGCTGCATATCATTTAGGAAACATGCCAATGGCCAAGTATAAGGCCTTTGGCATTGCAAATAGGCAAAAAAATTTAAGAAATCAACTTTAATTTTTTTTTTAGCTGATCTCGGCTGTCTAAGAGTAGGGCAACGACACGCAAATGAGATCGGGGGGGGGATAACCCCCCCCCCTAAATTAAGCATTCTAACTAAAATCAGTATTATGGCAGGCAGAAGACAACATGGCCAGTGAGTAGTGGTTGCTAAGGGGGGAGGCTCATTGTGAGAAATGTAACTATGCATTAGCAGGCAATCCTATGCAAATGAGGGGAATTATAGTGAATCCCAGTTTTCCCTAGCATGCTAGTCAGGTCCCAACAGTGTAAGAGTAGGAATAGCTTGGTGCAAGCCTAGGAGTTAGCTGACATCATAGGGTGTGTGTGTGTCAGCCATACTGTAAGCGGATTGGAGCTCTGTGGCTCAGGTTTACTCCTAGCTTAGCACAGCTAAGCTAGGGGGTATGTCTGAATCTGCCTAACACTCTTTACATTGCCTAGTGAGTGTGCATGCCGTGCACCCAGTTTTAAAGGAAGAAGACAAAAGTTAAACCAGGAAATAGCAGCACTGTGCACATTTGAGCACTCTGTTTGCACGGCACATCCCCTGACTTAAACAGGAAGGCAATGGGAAGGGAAAACAGCAGTAGGAATGTAATCAAGGTGAACTACCATAGCTGGCAGGTGAAATGTATGAGAATCAGCCAATTACACAGGCAGCAGACCAGCCCCAGCCCAGAACACTACTATAAACTATGCAAACACCTTCCTCTCTGTTTTTTTCCTGACACTCTACACCACTGGTGTATACAAGCGGGGAACTTCTAACAAACAAACCTACAAAATGAGAGGGGCTGCAGCAGGCAACATAGAACGACATGTGTAAGAGGCTGAGGGTGGTGAGGATGTGAATGCTGCTGATCAACCCACAGTGAGGAGACAGAGAAGAGTGTACAGACCCAGGGTAACCTACCAGGGGCTACATGAGCTGGAGATAGTGGAGCACTATAGGGTGGACAGGGACCTCCTACAGCAAATTGTTGAGCTGTGCCGGCCATGCCTGACACACCAAACTGACTGAGGGGAACCCATTCCAGTGTATATCAGGGTATGTGTAGGCCTAGGAATACTAGCCACAGGTACCTTCCAAAGCTCAACTGGAGATATCATGGGGATCTCACAGGCATCATCATCCAGAGTATTCCACCAGTTCCTGGATGCCATGTCAGCACATGCCAGTGAGCACGTATATTTCCTCAGCACCTGTGAGGTGTTGGCCAGCAATATGGGTCTCTTCCACCAAATAGCAGAATACCCTGAGGTAGTGGGTGCTATAGACTGCACACACATATGCATCAAAGCACTACCCAGTGATCAGGGTAGGGCCTACATGAACTGCAGGGGCATCCCCTCCATCAACTGCCAGGTCATCTGTGATGCCCAGGGCATTAAAATGAATGTGTGTGCTGGCTGCCCTGGAAGCTATTGCAATTTCCATATTTGTTATCTGCCGCAGCTGTACCAAAGATCTTCCAGTGGGGACATCCCCTGTGGTCACCTAGTGGGAGATGCTGGTTACAAACTGGAGCCGTGGCTAATGACACCTATTAGAAATGCATACACACCTGAACAAGATTTGCCATAATGAGGCACACAAACAGACCAGACTTATAATAGAGCATGTGTTTGGGATGCTCATGTCATGGTCCCAGTGTCTGGACACATCCGGTGCAGCCTTGCTGTAGTCACCAGCTACATGTACCCAAACTGTTATGGTATGTGCCATTCTATACAATATGATCCTGTGGAAACAGCTGCAGCAGGAACATCACAAGGCAGGGCCACACAGCCTCCCACCAATACCAAGGCCTGCACAGGCACAGAGTGACTCAGAGGAGGAACAACCTGAACTTGCCCCAGTAGGCAGATGGAGGCATGCCCAGTATGCTGAGGCCACAGCAAAGAGACAATGCACAGCACATACACTGACAAAGTAGGGACTCAGGGAATGACACCTCTCTTTGACTTGCACATACAGTAAAAGAGATGCCAAGCATGACACTACCTGTGCTCAACCATGTATAGGGAGTGTACTATGTCATTCGACATAGGCAGCCCTCCAGCACCATCTGCAGTTCTGGCACACCCACAAGGTAAGTCAATCAACCTATCAATTGCCGAATGGAGTAGAATGTGTCATTACCTGTATCTATGGTATGGATGTGAGTGTGCAAGGGAATTGGGTGGCTGAATGTTATGGCAGCAGAAAGTAGACACCCATAGTGGCACCTTGACATCTGTAGCACATACTGGCGTCATCATAGTAGCCAGTACTGCACAGGGTGACAAAACCCACTGCAGGAAATGTGCTGGGTGACATGTGTGTCCATATGACTCACACATGCCAGTCAGGGCAGTTCACATACCCAACAACAGTCTCAGCCAGCAGGACAGGTGTAGACAAACCCAAACAGAACCTGTGCTATGGCCTCTGAATGAGGGCTATGGTTAACCACCACCCCCAGGCCTACACAGACAGACTACAGCAGGTCAGGAAGTGGGATGTTAGTTCTGAAGGATAGGAAGTCAGACACTAATATGTAGGGCAACCAAAGCTAAGATCTGTAGTACACTGGTATGCCTCTAGTCAGCATGATAGGTAAGAATACAGAATGAAATGGAGTACCTGACATACCAGTACAGTCATAGCATATGTGTACAAGTGTCAGGTGTGCCCCCCCATCCTACGTAGTAATCCTGTGTAGAAATGTAGAAATAGACAGGTGCCCCCCCATCCTACGTAGTAGTGAAATAACAGTCAGGTGTGCCCCCCAATCCTGTGTAGAAAGGTAGAAATAGTCAGGTGTGACATACCCATCCTATGCAGAAATGTAGTAACAGTCAATGCCAAATGATCGATGGATACCCTGCAGAAACAGCATTTTACCTGTAGATTTACAACACAAAGGTCAGCACTACAGTATAAACTATCTGAACTTGATCCACACATTAAATACAGATGGGCATACTGGACATGCTCACACACTTAGAGAAATGAGGGCAATGTCAGTCAACGACATACTGAAAGGTTATACTGGGCATGCTCACACACTTAAACACATGAAGACCATGTCTGCAAACACCAGTGGACCAGACATATCTGACAGTCACAGATGTTAGTGCAGACACTCCTCAGTATGCGCCACTCATGCCTTGCACACACAGTGGATAGGAATACAGACATATATGTAAGGGCAACACACTATAATAAGCCAAAGGTAGATGTACATACATGTGAGGAAGAGGGTGACGGTGACAAGGAGCCATCCAGGCCTGTCCCACCCAGCACACAGCCAAAGGACCCCAACCACATGAGGGTCAGATGTCACTCACTGCAGATACTAGCCACCGGTACCTGTCAGCATTACAGACTATGTGGCACATGGGCTAGCTGTGCAACATGACTGTACAAGGAAGTAGTCATCTAGCAGCTGTATACATGTACCTGTGAAATATGACCCTGTGTGTGCCTGCATGTGGCATGTCAACCTCTAGATGAATGGGTTATGGCCCATTCCCACACACTTCCCTCCCCATAACCCTACTATGACAAGCCTGCTGAGGTCATCCACTGTGAAATACACCTTTGGGAGAGTTGTAGCCCAGTAATCTCCATGGTGCATCCCATAACTGTGTACTGCTGTAGTGTGATAAACTAGTTAGGTAGGAGTTCCAATACCAGACATGGCACTGCATGTGTGTGTCTCTGTCTGTATAGAGTGCAGTGCTTTTTAGGGTAGCCACACTCCCTACAATTGAAATGCTCTAATTTGGTAAGGCTGCTGATGTCAGCCACCTAGAAATACATCTCTAGGAAGGTTGTAGCCCAGTAATCTCTGTAACGCATGCCATAACTGCGTACTGCTGTAGTATGATAAGATAATTAGGTAGGAGTTCTAATCCCAGACTTGGCAATTGTGTGTGTGTCTGTCTGTGTCTTTGTAGAGAGCAATGCTTTTTAGGGTGGTCACACTCCTTACAATTGAAATGCTTTACTTTGGTAAGGCTGCTGATGTCTTCTCCCTGTAAATACATCTCTGGGAAAGTTGAAGCCCAGTAATCTCTGTAACTCATGCCATACCTGCGTACTGCTGTAGTGTGATAAATTTGTTAGGTAGGAGTTCTAATCCCAGACATGTCAAGTGTGTGTCTGTCTGTGTAGACAGCAATGCTTTTTAGGGTAGTCACACTACATACAATTTGATTGCTTTACTTTGGTAAGGCTGTCAGTGTCATCCACCTAGAAATACACCTCTGGGAAGGATATAGCCCAGTAATATCCATAGCATATGCCATAACTGCATACTGCTGTAGTGTGATATAGAACTTTGGTAGGGTTCTATTCCCACCCATGGTAGTTCTGGATGTTATGAGTGTGTTTCAATGTCTGTGTAGGGAGAAATGCATTTTAGGCTAGTCATACTCAGTACATTTCAAATGACCTACTTTGGCAATCCTGTTGATGTCATTCACTGTGAAATACACCTTTGGGGAAGGAGTTCTCTAGTAATCCCCATGGTGCATCCTATAACAGTTTCATGCTGTCATGTGATATAGACCTCTGTTAGGGGTTCTATACCTACATATGTCAGTTGGGGATGTTTTGTGTGTTTCAATGTCTGCTAGGGTTGGGAGGGTGGTCTAATGGTTAAGGTGTTTCTCAGGATAATTGGCTAGGCTTAAAATGGCTCGCAAGGGCAGTTAGCCTAGTACTAACCTATGAACCTATGAACCTATGAACCTATGTAGGGAGCAGTGCATTTTAGCCTAGCCACACTCACTACAATTTAAATGTCCTACTTTGGCAATCCTGCTGATTTCATCCAATGTGATATACACCTTTGGGGAAGGAGTATTCCAGTAATCTCTATGGCGCATACTATAACTGCGCACTGCTGTAGTGTAACAAACTAGTTAGGTAGGAGTTCTAATCCCATGTGTGTGTGTGTGTGTGTGTGTGTGTGTGTGTGTGTGTGTGTGTGTGTGTGTGTGTGTGTGTGTGTGTGTGTGTGCATGTGTGTGTGTAACTCATATTGGCTGAGGTGCAAATCTATACATATACATGTGGCATCAAGGCCAGGCAAACAAAGTTAGCAACCCTCATATATACACACACACACACACACACACGCACACACACACACACACACACACACACACACACACACACACACACACACACACACACACACACACACACACACACACACTTGCCTAGGCAACAGCTGCTATATTGGTAGTACACTGCATATTGCCCACTGATAGTAACTATGGAGTGATTGCAGTGGCCTACAGAGGTCATGGCACTCTGTTCATCTGTCCAATAGGCACATACATACAGACAGTGCACCTTCCCCATGTTTCCCACTGGGCACCTGCAACACCTGTGGTGCTATCATATGTGACCCACAAAGGACATACCATGCCTGAAAACATGCCCCATATGGACAGATGCCACTGACACCAGGGAATGCCGTTAGCATGCTATCAATGTAGGTGCAGGGTAAACCTGCTGGCCATTGCCAGTCCCCGCCACATGAGGCTAGGACTGGTACATCTGATGATAATCTGTGTACACAACATGGGCCAGATACCCCAGGTACAGTTCCACATGTCACTGTACATGCATGTGGGAGGTGTGCACATCACAGACACCATTCACGTCATGGACTAAGGAACACATACATGGCAAGCAATGCACAGCATTGGCCACATGCAATAGTCACCCAGGTGACTGGATGGTGAATACAGTACACACCTATGTGGGCAAATCCAGAAACTACAGCCCTGAGCCACAATGCAGACCATTGTCATGTGGCCCGATCCCAAGGTATACCCATCACCTAGCCTTGTATAGCCATCTGGCACAGCTGACCACTACACACCCGTGAATCAATGCACCCATGCATGTCAGTACTGGCACCGTGTGTGTGTGCGTGTGTGTGTGTGCGTGTGTGGATGTATGTGTTGTGTGATGCGTATGTTCACATTCACACTCACTACAACCCCCATTAGCATACTGAAGCATGCTGTCTGATGTCAGTCACCTCCCCATACCCTTTCCCATATAACCTCTGTATGATCCCTGTGGTGCATGCGATACCTGCACAGTAATGTGTTGTGGCAATCTCACTAGTGATGAGTTGTATTCCTGGCCCTGACAAGTGTGTCAATGTGTGTGCGTCCCTGTGAGAATGTGGCTGTGTTGACGCTGACACCTGTTCATGCGGACAGGCACGTGTACTACACCTGCCGTATAGCTACCAAATCCCTATTGCAGATGACACTCACCATCACATATATGTTCTGATGGCCCCACAACATGTAACCTATGTGGCGCATCCAATAACTGCATAGAAACGTGGTAGCACTACATAGTCATCAGGGGTTTGATACCCTGTGCTGGTAGGTGTGTGACACAAACATGCTTTAGTTTTACTCTCCCACTCCTCCCTGACTTGTCTTTGTCTCTGTCTGCCTCCTCACTCCCTCTCTGGTGGATGTGGAGACCTAAACCTGCTTTGCTTAGGCAGCAGCATGTGTATTTTAAGTGATGCTCATGATCAGCTGATGACCTCTGCATGAATTGTAGACCTCTCCTAGCAGATTGCATGTGGAACAGCTGTGGTAACATTCCCATAGCCAATTGCATGGAAACACACTCCAATATCTAGGTACATCATGTTGGTGTTGGGCCTTTTGCTTCACTGTGAGAAGGAACTCGATCTCTTGTTTGGCAAACAGCATTTCAGATGGATTGAGGATTTACCTCTAACAACATACACTGTGGAAACAAGGCAACACACAGGAGGGGGATATGCCTGACCTGACTACAGACTTTAAGTGCTACTATACTGCATTTGGAGTAATGTTGGTTTAACAGGGTATGTGTGAATATGGCTGCCATACATGTTTTAATACTTGCCATGTCAGTTCTATGTTTTTGAGGAATCCCCATCCCATCTATCTGGTCATCTGCCAGGCAGGCAGTGTCGTCTTTTTTTCTTTGGTTGTGTGTTACATCATCTCTCTAACTGCAAAGGTAGCGGTACGTGTAGACTGTAGTCTGTGAAAAATGAAAATACAGTTACTGACTTCATATATATAAGGGACATATGTTGTGCACAAAACCCTGTTACAACAGTAAATGTATGAGGTTATCACAGCAGCATGTCAATATTGGCCCTGTGTATGTGCTTCCAGCCACAAATCTGTCAATCTTTGTACATATGTCATGCATTGAGGTGCATATGTGCTGTACACCATAATTAGTGTCATCATATCTGATAACAATCCAGTGAGATATCAGACTGCTACACATGTTATGTACAGTAGGGGTTATATTTGATGACATAACCTGGACATCCTGTGGTTGTTTGTACAGTACTGAGGTCTGTGTACTTATGGTGAATGTCGACAGTGTGTGCATTGCTAATATGATACCTGACATCCCCTTACACTACGATGTGGCTTTCCAAGGAAACCAAACATAAAATCAATCTTAGAAACAAACACTGGGCAAAATGGAGGAAAACAAAAAATCCTATAGACCAACAGACATTTAGACAACTACGAAATGAAACTAAGAAAGCTATCATATCTGGCAAAAAACAACTACTACCTCCAACCCCAACAAGCCAGTCAAAAAAGCCACAGAAATGTTGGTCTAGTATCAACCAACTACTCCATCCAGGGCAATCCACTACTCCAAACCCTCAAAACACTGAACACAAAACACCAATAAATATAGCAAATTCTTTTAACACCTTTTTTACTGATGCTATACAAACATTAGCTAGTCAACTATCACCTAACAACTTCACTCTGCCTTTGAAAGAATCAACCTCACCCCTACTTTTCGTTTTCAGCCCATTCCAACATCACATATTCTAACCCTTCTACAGAAACTGAAACCATGCTCCCCCTCAGCAGACCAACTACCTGCTGAATTTCTACAACAATCTGCCAAAGCTATTGCCTATCCCATTTCTATTCTGATCAACAGAACTATTACTGAAAGTTATATCCCCAGTTTATGGAAAATTTCCTATATTATCCCCCTCCACAAAAGAGGACAATCCACTGAACTCTCCAATTACCACCCCATTGCCCTCCTCTCACCTCTAGCAAAGATCTTGGAAAAATGTATCCACAAACAATTGCTTGACCATCTAATACAAAATAACTTACTAGCCAACTGTCAACATGGTTTTAGACCTTCACATAGCACTACTACTGTGCTTCTTTCCTTCACAGACTGTATCAACAACAACTGCAACCTTAACAAACTCTCTTCAGCCCTATTCATTGACCTGTCTAAAGCTTTTGACATGGTAAATCACCAAATTCTCATCACTATACTGAAATCCTTGTCACTAGATACATCCTCCATAAAATGGTTCCAGTCTTACCTGGATAAAAGACAACAGGCCATACTATGGCACAAGTCTCTCTCTACTCACCTGCCTGTCAACCTCGGAGTCCCACAAGGGTCCATCCTTGGACCTCTACTTTTTTCCATATTCATCAATGACCTCCACCTTGCCATCCCCCAAGCTACATGCATACAATATGGATGACTCTACACTGATATGCTCAGCCCTCCTCCTCTGAACTTCTATCTTACTCAACAAGTATTTAACACAGTTGAGCAATGGTTCACACATAGATGCCTTCTCCTAAATCCCAAAAAGACTAAACTCCTTCTTTTCTCTCCGACTAAGAAATCCCCCCCATTAGATTTCTCAGTTAACTCTACCAATAAAACCATTATATCCCCTGAACCAACCACCAAACTATTAGGAGTCACCATTGACAATAATCTGAACTTTAATATCCATATGAACAATACCATAAAAACTGTCAACAAAAAGCTAGGCTCTCTCTATAGGATAAAATCATTTCTCCTTCCTTCAGCTCGAACCACAACAGCACACACTCATCTTATCTCTTCTCTTCTCTATGCCTCACCCATTTTTACTAACCTATCAAAAAATAATCTTAACAAATTGGAAATGTCCTACAATAATATTGCCAGATTTGCAACAGGCAACCCATTTAGAACCCATCACTGCCTTAATTTAAAGCAGCTAGGATGGCTTGAACTACAAAATCTAATTAAATTTCATCAGCTAACTATAGCCCACAACACTCTTTACAAACCATCCAAAACACCTATTCTTTCCACACTAATCACTCCCTATAAAAACCTGGAATCCTTAAGGTCTTCTCAGAAACTTCTAGTACATGCAACTAAAACAAACAATAAAGCTGGTGACTCCCTTTTTTCTAATATAATTGGAAAAGCCTGGAACCTCCTTCCAAATGAACTCTCCACACTTCCTTCCTTCCCTGTTTCAAAAACAAATTGAAAGTATTCCTTAAAACTCATTGGTTATGCCCATGCTCTAAACCTGACTAGTCTGTCTTTTATATACTCTGATCTTCCAAACCCATTAACGCATTTAAAGCAACTTCCTTCCTTATTAAACTATGTTACTAATTATCTCTTGAGTACCTTGATTGTATTTGCATTCCTTTATTATGCCTGTATTTCTGCATTGTAAACTATAGATTGTACTTGCATCCTTTATTATGCCTGTATTCTGCGCTGTAAATTTTTTGGTGATAACCTATTATATACATACTGTAAATAGCTTTTATCTATCTCATGTATCCTAAGATGTTGTGTTAATTGCATTGTCCTAGCTTTGGAGCTTAACTCCTCGGGCCTCTACTGAAAATGGACATGTATCCAGTTGGACTAGCCCGGTCAACAAATGTAAAATAAAATAAAATAATAAATAAATGTTGGGACTATAGGTGCTGAGATAGGGCTACACTCCATGTTCAGGACATATGGTGAAAATATATGTACATATAATTATCCAGATATTTATATAGATAATTACACATATACATATTGACAGATATAGATGGGTATTTATATGTACATAGATATACATATACACACCCAGATATATACATATACAGAGCAATAGATGTCTACACATATACAGATTGTGATACATATGCACATATACGTATGGATATCTACATATATATTGACAGTAGTAGGTATATCAGAATAGATATGTATGCACATATAGTTATAGATATCTACATATATACCAACAGAACTAGGCATATCTGTACACATAGGATGTGCATACATATATAGCTATATGCACATATATCTATATATACATACATGCATATTTATATATACACACACACACACACACACACGCACACACATATATATATATATATATATACATATATACATATGTACATACAAAGAGATGTACACATAGCCATATATATGTAGCACTATACAGATGTGTATAAAGACATATGTGTGAGTATACATGTGTATGTACATGTAGACATATATAGACCTATTATATGTATACAACCATATTTTTGTCATGAGTAAACATCACGGTTGTGTATACACTCCCACATGTATATCACAGTATGTATCTGCTATGTGCACATTATAATAAAACAACATATGTGATGCAACAGTCATTTTAATAACAAGGATTACACAATTTAGGAACTACAGGCAAATGTTCAATACTATTCAATATGTGTATTGACAGCTATATTGGTAAAACAACAGCAGTATTCACAGTGGTCGTGGCATAGTGGTTAAGTGTTGTGACTTCAGTGTAAAGGGTCCTGGGTTCAAGCCATATACCTATATATATATATATATATATATATATATATATATATATATATATATCTGCTTACATATATATAACTATGTCCGTATATACCTACATAGATACATATCTGTAACTATTTAGAATACAGTCTCTGTACTTTTGCATGACTGGGCTGGATGATATGTTTTTGAAAACATCAGAGTTATTTGTATCTGGCATGGCATAGTGGTAAATCACTTTGTCTAAGGTGTGTAGGGTCCTGGGTTTGAACCTTGCAGAGGCTGTTTATTTTGTTGCTGGGCAGAACATGGGCCATTAGATACAGAGTGATTAAGGCACTTTAAAGCAGTAAATTGCTTAACCTGTGTAGGCATTGCTTACCCCTGTGCAAACAGGCTTAAACCTGTTTACTGCTTCTTAAAAGTGCTTACACTCTCGCTAATTTCTTTAAAAGAAAAGAAAAAGGGGTTGATAGGAAATTGGTGAAAAAAGGGGCAACTGGATTACATGTGTCCAGTGAACACATGTGCTAAATGGACAGCTATGTATGGGGCGAAAGATTTTTGTGGGAACAGATTGACCTTTTTTTTCAGGTGAGTATATTTGGGGATGTAGGTTGGGTAGGTTAACAGACAAGACAAACAAGACACATACAGGGGCGGTATATGACATGTGGCAGATAAACACCTTGATGGGGAGGGGTGTTGGGATATTGTGGGACTGAGGTCCCCACCCATGGGCAGTCACCACTGCACCTTCACAGCCTGGTCCTCGAGCTGGCATAGAAGATCACAAAGCTGCTGTTTGATCTCGTGGTTCCACCCAAAGCTGGTGCAGGACCAACGGACATGGAGGTCTCAGGTTGGGCACCAGACATGCTGGTACCCAGTGCCATGGCCAGCTGAGGTGGGACAGGTGGGTCTACTGGGACCGGCCTTCCCAAGTGTGCTATAGTGTTTAGATTTCATCATCATTTGTGAGTTTATAATAGTCAACACATTCCAGGGTTAGGTATAACAGCATGCATAGATATTTACATTAACCCAGACACCAGTTATGGAACAGTTGCATAGCCAACAGAACACATGCATATATGGGACCACAGTGGTAATAAGAACAGCATGCAGGTACATTGATGGCACCATGCCACCAATGTTGGAATAATTCAATATAGCACATGCATGGGAACCATCATAATATTTATCAAACAACTGGACATTATCAAAACATAGGTGTCATTACATACCGGTTGGGGTGGGTATGTTGATTATTGTTGGAGATATGGTGGGGGGGGAGAGAAAGATGCCAATTAGCAAGTAGTATATTCCTGTAGTCCACATTACTTTCCTAGTCAGTGCTGTTATCTGTACCTTACAAGTCTTACTACACTACCCTATAGCCTTGGTTTGGACAGTGATATGGCTGTTGTCATCATTATACATGAACCAGTTTTACCTGTAGTATACACCTCTTACCTGGTATACCTGTGGAGGGAATGTTTGTTAACACTAACTAACTGTTTGTACACATACTCCCGGATTCTGGGTTGTTGTTTTGAACATAGCTATCCAACTCTTTCTGCACAGACTCTGGCGGAAGTATCTAGAATATTGCCCTCTTCCACCTTTAGTGACCTGACACACACATATACATGCTTTCCTACACAGTTGTATTATGTAGCACAGTGTGGGTGACAGTGAGCAGTTCTACTTTATTATTCAGAGAAACTGCATACAATACCAGAGTGAACAGTACCAGTACAGGTTATAATGGTCTGTATTTCTCAGCACAGTGTTCGTATCCAACATACCTGTGGGAGCAATAATTGTTAGCACTACCTGACTGTTGCAACACAAAGTTCCAGATTACACATTAGTGTTATGCACTTGCCTCTCACTCTGTTACTGTACACGCTCTGGTCACAGTTTGACAACATGGGAGTGTAGATAGGACATACCTTAAATATTACTCTCCTAACAGTTTTGGGGGTTGCTACAGTGACAGGTGTGTTCTCATGATGTTTGACAATCACTTGTATTCCCTGTTCACTGCCTAAACATCTGGGATAATCCTGCAGACTTACCAGGGGGACAGGGGGACAGGCAACAGATATGGGCACATATACTGGGCATTCTGGCCTCATCTGTACAGTTGCGGGATATGAATCTGTATGCAACCTAATTCCACTCCCAGGATTCAGACCATGGCTGTGTCTGCTACAACTTAATCACTGTCCATCACAGTTGTGTCTGCTATATAGATATTGCTGTATATCTCCAATCTGCTTTCTGTCTTATTAATCCCCTGTGCTTTTGCATTCTAACCTTGTATTACAACACTCATATAACAATTTCCTAGACAGCTATACATTGTTGGACAGTGTGGGTGACAGTGATGTGTAATACCTCATTATTCAGAGCAGCTGCATATCATTTTTGTATTTCTGGGGACAGTGTTGGTATCTGACAGACCTATGGAAGGAATGTTTATTAGCACTACCTGAATGTTCCCACACACTGTACCAGATTCCACATTACTATTATCTGACCAGAGCTTGACAAGTTGGGGTGTAAATGGGACATACGTGGCTTCTTAGTCGCATAAGGTATTGGGGAGTTGCTAGTATGCCAGCTTTGTTCTCATAACTGTGTGTCAATCAGTTGTATTTCCTGTTTGCTGCCTATACATCTGGGATCATCCCACTAATTTCCCAGGAGGACAGGTTGATAGACAGTAGATATGAGCCACTTTACTAGACATTCTGGACATATATGTACAGTTGTGGGGTATGATTCTGTATGCAGACTACTACCACTGGCAGGATGCGAACTAAGGCTGTGTGTGCTAAAAAAACAACAGTTCACGTCTCAGTTGCATGTGCGATTCATTTTATGTTGTCTGCATTTTCCCTGTTTACTGTCTATGTGTCTCTCAGTTGTACTAAATGGCCTCTGGGGATTACACCTGTCATATACAGGCATTCCTACACATTCAATTTATGGTGCAAAGTGTGGGTAACAGTGCTTAATACTACAGTACTATTACATGATTGCATATCTACATTACCGTATGATACCAGGATATACACATGCAGTCCAGCAGTTAGACCTGTTTTGTCAAGCTATTACATTTTTATTGACTTACAAACAATATGAGACTCTTCCTGCCATATTCTCTAGTGTATGCAGTACTTGCCTTGAACAATGCAGGTTTTATACAAGCAATTAATGTACTACTACTTTTATTTTTATTTCTTATGACAGCAAATGCATTGAACTGCCTTGCGTCGCAACCTCGCCAGGTGACTGATGTGGGCCTCCTGGTTCATGGCCCACTCCATTGCAGCTGTGGTGGACATGAAAGGAATATTTACCCATACCTATCCATGATATACTTGAGCTGGCAATTATTACACACATACTGGGGTGATACTTACACACAAGTGGAACATCCCCTGCTGCTCTAGCATCCTGGAGCCACTCCTCCAAAAGGGCCCCCTTACACTGCTTCAGGTAGGCATAGTGGTGCCTGACATGCTCACCAGTTCAAGATACGCCAGTGGCACTGGTGAGGTCATGGGCGAGATGGTCCCAGGCCTCTGGCTTATATTGGGAGCTCTGGTAATGCCCCTGCAGCAGTCTCTGAGCATGGTCTCTAACTAGGAGTCCTGCCATGACCTTGGACTCCTGGATGCACCAGCTCTGCACCCAGATGCGCACACCTTCTCCCCTTACTGCCATAGTACCTGCAAGAGGAAGCTTCAACCAGTTATGAGATGTATTCCCACCTCTTAGGTTTAAGTATTGCCAATTTCCCACACTTTTCCATGATTGGCCGGTTTTGAAAAGGCTAAGCTATGGGCAAACCTGGTTAATGAAGGTTGGCATTGTTTAAAGGGGTATAACGCTGAGCACATTGAGTTAGCTGGCCTACACATTACTTACACCTCCTAAGCTGGTCTATGCAATGCTTAGCATTGCTTACATTAGACTTTGCATTATTTTTTCTTTTTGGCATTGATTTCTCATTCATTACATTTTATATATCTGCCTGGTATCCATGATTAATGTGTACGTACACTTTATGGGGTCCTTGTATTTTATTGGGACTTCAACACTCTATTATAATTACACCTCACTTCTGGGCTTACTGCTGTATTCCAGTTCACATATTTATGTCATCTAGTGGGTTATGGAACATATGACTGTATACTGATTCCTGACAGTGGTTCAGTTTGGTTTTAGTATGGTGAGGACTTGTTTGCTGATACCTCATTCTTCTGTGATGTCGTGGTGGTTAACTATTGAGACTATGGTGTATAGGGTCCTGGGTTCGAGACCTACAAGTGTGTTTATTTTGTTGATGGCCAGAACAAGGGCCATTGGATACAGAGTGAGTAAGGCACTTTTGAGCAGTTGTAAGCGGGTTTGCGTGATAGTAAGCACTGCTAAATTGCTGTTAGATCTGCTTACAGAGGGTTAGCTTTAAAATTGCTTAGCCAGTGTAGGCATTGCTTACCACCACGCAAATGGGCTTAAGCCTGCTTACCAGTGCTTAAATATCCTTAATACTGCTTATGCTTAAACCTGCTTACTAGTGCCTTATTCATTATGGCAATGACACCTCACATGTGCATTTACTGCAGTACTCCAGTTCATGAAATTATGTTATTTAGTGGGTTATGCAACATAAATATTGCTCATAACATGCTTTGCCATGGAAAATGGAATGCACTGTAGTGGGACTCGAACCGGGAATTCCTGCTCATAGAGTGAATATTCTGCCCACTACACTATTGCTATGCTGTTTCATTTGCATATATCTTCCTTGTTATCCTCTTCAGCCATTTAAGCTGTATTAACCATAGCTAAGCAATGGGCACACTCGCGCACCTACGGTTAGTTTTAATCGGATTTAAAAAAAAAAAAACTTAAGGGTTTCTTCATTTTATTTATGAATACTGTTGCTGTTGTACACAAGGAGGACTGTTGGTGGGGATACGCAGTCAGCTGTGAGCGGTCTCACTCATTTCATACCCCTTTCTGCTGTTCTTCATTGCGGGGGCGTGTTTATTCTGAGAGCTCTGCTCTCAGACATGCCCCCTGCACTCTTATACGCTCCATGTAAGCCTAGGAGCTCAGGGAGAGTGCCTCATTATTATGCATGGCATGCTGCTGCCCTGCTCCTAAACAGCTGTCTCTGTGCAGGACTAAGCTAGTCCTGCACGGAGGAATAGTAAATCAGAGGTATGATTTATAAAAATCAGTATATGCCAAGATTATATATTCCCCATGCTGATGGAGGTAGGGCCTCTCTCAAAATTGATTACATGTATAGATCAGCAATCATAGGACTACATACTCATCTGCTGACCTCACAAGATCCAAACATAGTGAATGTTTTAACACATGAGGAGACTAAGTCTAGCATGGCTTAGTTTAGCAGAAGCATATCGGTGTCAAGTGGTAATGGAACTCAGAATAGAAATAGATAAAAATCAGGCAGCAATGTACCAAAAACAAAAGAAATAATACAAGGTGAACGATCAAATGAGTAGGCAAGAAATATGGAAAAATGCCTAAATATAGTTGCAAGTACAGAAAATTCTTGGAACATTCTCATGTCAATCAGGAACAAGTGCAGAAATAGTTAAGGACAGGTGAGTTTAAACCAAAAGATGAAAGGTTAATATTGTTGGTCCAAGATAGTGGACTACGTACACATTGGTTCATAAATCCATTGAACATGTGGGAAAAATAGACAAATGCAGGTTTTGTAAAACAGAATTGGAAACAGTTGAACATCATGTTGCTAGGTGTGATACACTAATGGCAGAAGGACTATATACTGAAAGGCATAATAATGTGGCAAGAAGGTTGCATTGGTGATTGAGCAAGCATTATAATACTAAAGTAGCTGAGAGACACATTGGAAACATGAGCAACAAAGCATTACAGAAAACTATAAAGTTTATATAACTTGGGATCACCCATTACCAACAGTTCAAATATAGATGCGAGAAAACTAGATATAGTAGTCTAGGAAAAGCAGACAAAAATAGCATTAAGCATTACAATTTCTACACTCAGTGACTTCAGTGCTTTGTGTACAAAGAGACACAAAGTCATAAAATACCAGGATTTACAGGCAGAAATGAGGGCATCAAGGAAGAAAGCTACCCAGACAGTTCCAGTAGTAGTAGTAGGAGCAACTGGTCTTATAAAAAAATAATTTACAATCATACTTAGATATGTTACTGATACATGTAACTCCATAAGAACTGCCGCAGGAGTTGGTTCTGGGCACATTGTGAATACTACTTTCATGAACTTTGATTAATCATACTTCGACTTAGGAATAGGGTACATTTCCATCATGGTATTAGAAACCCAAAAGACCTGGACAAATTAAACCGATAGAACTTTTTTAGTTTACATCTCAGTATTATGTTTCTGAAGTTATTACATATAATATTTTGTACATGTTAATCATACAAATATAAAATATATCAACATTGACATAGATGGTAGAACTTGTGCTCTTGTACCTTCACTTAGCTGCCTTGAAGAAGAACTTTGACCACAGTAAAGAACTTTCAAAGCCGACTTCACACTTCTAAAGACTAGTGTGGTCTCCTTAAGCCCCCTGAGCTGGACGAAAAACATACTCAAGCCGCTGAATCACTTACAAATGCCTTCTACCAGCACCTGCAGGACTGCATGGATCAAGCAATCCCAAGCAAAACAAAGACTCTTTGTACCAAGGCAAGCGTCCACTCTGGTGGACCCGGTAAGACACCCTTGATCACTATAAGTAAAATTACTGATCCTACAGACATTGCCAACATACTGGCTGACAGCTGTTTAATCATAGTCTTACCTCTGGATACACTCCAGGGAGTGCGCACTGCAACTGTGGTCCAATTTGCAGACTTTGGATCCATCCCAGTTTGGCTTTGTCAAAGGCAGATCATGCCTTCTAAACTTGGTTGACTTTTTTCAAACAGTCACCAAAGCCATTGATGAGGAAGGCAACCATACAGCTACCCTCGATCTGGCGAAGGCCTTTGATACAATACCCACTCGGGTATCATTGAAAAACTTGGGCCTCTTGTAGCATCTACTTTTTTTCGAAGTACAAGCAAACACAGGAGGAGTGTTGAGCTGACAAAGTTTGCAGATGACTGCAAACCATAGTAGAAAAACACATCTGACACAGATATCCTTCAGAAGGGTTAAATGCCAAAATGATAGTCATACCCTTCGGGAAAACAAAATAGGTGGCAATCCACTGAGTACAGAAGAAGTTATCAGGGACCTGGGGACCCAGGTTGATAGTAGTCTGTCATTCGACACCCATGTAGCTAAAGTAGTTAGGAAGACCTTCTACATTGCCCACCTTATCATGAAGGGATTCTCATCTAGATCAAGGGAGGTCATAGTCTCCCTATACTCATCACTCATCAGACCAATGATTGAACTCCAGCTCTATTCATTCGCCAGAGGTGACAACATACAAGGCCATGTCAAACCCAGATTTGATGAATATGCTTCACCTCAAAAGCCACAAGGGCGGAGACATTCATCACCCAAAGACTCCCTATGCTGTGAATAAAATCCCGTATATGGAGGCGAGCACCTCGCTGGCCTTGTTCAAGAGAAATCTTGACCAATGGATGGGATCGCAGATATACCCCAGGGATTACCTCAGTGTCACTGCTCAACAGAGAAAGGGGTGTGAAGCCACAAAACTATGGGCAGTATGAACCTATGAACCTATGAACCTATGAACTTTGTGACATGAGACAGTAGTATACAAAATGTGCAATACCTATTAGTACTGACAACTCAAACAGGGCAATAAAGCATATCTGCATTTCAGAATATGTAAACAATAACATATGGGATAAAGAGAAATAAATCTCAGCCATCCTCAATCCCATACAAACATTACATTTTGCATGATTTACTGATTAATTGCTGTATTGATAACACATGTATAGTAGAGTATAGATCTGGGCATGTCCAAATACCTCAGAATTGCTAAATGTTAGTAAATTCAGTTTAAATACTGGAATGTTGTTAGATATACAAAATTGGAGATATGCTATAGAATGAGATTATCTTTGATGCAAACATCAGTAAAAAAGGAGATTCTAAAATTTATACAATATTTGATTCTATCAATCCAATCCATCAAAATTCTCCAGAGAAAGGATGTTTATCCAGGATTTATAAAATGATTAAAATTAAGTCAGGCTTTTGTAAAGATAATTATTAGGACTATTTTATAATTATTACCAATTATTACCCAAGTGAAAGTAAGAGAAAATGATACATCCTCTAAACAAACCACAATGTCATTAAGGTGGAAACTATTTTCATTGAAATTCATGCATAAAGCTTTTATTACACCTTACAAAATAGAGTTAATATCTAAAAAAAAATTGTTTGTTAGAGATGTGGATTAGATGTTACAGCTAACTGGCAACATATGATTTGTGAATGTAATATAATTAAACCTTTCTGGAATAATGTTCATTCTTTCTTACAGGCTCTATTCAATGATAATTTCAAGTTAAATAAATCATTAATCTTGTTTTTTTAATGCACCAATTCCTGCATGTGTAAAGAACGTTGATTACCCTCTTTTTTGGATCCTTCTAACAATTGCAAGGAAAGTGATAACAAAAAACTGCAAAAGCAGTACTAGTCTTACAATGAAAGCATTTTATAACATTGCAACCGAAACTTGTCAGTTGGAGAGTCTATCAATTAAAGAAAGAGCCACTAGAATAACTTCTTTAAATTTGTGGATGAAATTCAAAAGATTGCTGAATAGATGTACATTAATTTATTTGTTAAATTTGTGATTTATTATACTTATATAAGCAGACACCTTGTAAATAGTTAATTTTGTGAGTGTTTTGTTTTTTTTTGTTTGCAATGATTGATGGCTTTTATCTATAAATGCAGTTTTTGTATATATACTTTTATGATATCTTTTGTTATATATTTATAGTCATTAGTAAAAAGAATTAGAAGAAGAATTGCTAAATGTTTATTTTTTTGTACAGCAGACTTATTTTTTTACATTTCTTCTTCTTCTTTCGTCTTTTCCCGGTTAGGGGTCGCCACAGCGGATGACCTGTCCACTTTCAATTTTACAAAACTTCATATAGTACACAAAGCACATACCATTTTCAAAAAGCGACAACAATTTTTCTAGGGGAGGTAAGTTTTACCACCAAAATTCATAACCGTATTTCTTCACTACAGTTATACCATCTTATTAGAAGAGGAAACCTGAGTAAAGTATCTCAGTTCAAGACTATAGCAAATAAGATTTGACATTATGATGCTGAGAGAGTGGTGCAACCTTAAAGAACTGCCAAATGGAGTCATGGCTATAAGTGCATCATGATTCATCATGTTATCTATAGAGAAAATAATTCAACTAGTACAAGGTTTCTAAAGTATATCAGATATAACAGTACAAGTAATACTATTTGTTTACAACAGCCAATAACTTCTGCTTCTAGTATTTCAAACAAGATTTGATGTAACATTTCCATAGAGTTAAGAACAACTTTTCTTTTTTTAACTGATATTTTTCTATCAAAAAAAACTTTATCCAGGTTGTTACAAAGATTTTCGGAATATAATGGCCCTGAGAAGTTCTTCAAGTAAAATGTTGATTTTTGCTGGATAGATGGTGATGGTGCATCCATCGTTGCTATTTACTCGTAATGGGGTTCATTTGCTGATATTAGCTATAATAACAATTGGATATAATTAACAACTTAACTGCTACGCACTTGCAGAAAGTGTGCCCTCAGACTAATGGTTATTTTCGCTCTTTGTATTTAAAAGCGTAAATGTCAAAATGGTTCAAGTTCTATTTATTAACTGTTTTGCTGAATCATACTGGAATAGTTACCGATTTAATACCTTTGGACTAGGCTACTTGCTTTAATCACATGGTAGCACTGCATATTGAGTGCTTATAAAATCAGTGTTAATGTCATTTTTATGCCTTAATATATACAAAAAAATGAAGCTATCAGTCCCTTTTATAAATAAGCAGATTCTGCTTTTTGATCTGAAATAAAACAATATTATGAAGATATACTAATAGTTTTGTATAATTTACTCTCAGGAGAACTGAAACCTGCACACTTGTTTTCAGCTGAATGCTTTGTTAATATTGTGTCAAACAAAATCTGGAATGAATGTTACCCTAACATTGAATGATAAAATCTGTCTACTTGTGTACAGCATTATTATGAATTTGTAGGACAAGACCGCTTGACAATCCCACTTTCATTTGTTCCCACATCCTAACAGATTTTAGGTAGAATGGTGAACAGAATCTAAAATACTAGTATGCCAAATGTATGCATTTTGGTGTAACACATAAAATGACAGGAAATATTACCTTTTTTTTAGAAAAGATTATGGATGGGATTCACAGTGCCATGTTTCACAGAAACATAATGGGAATCTACAAATTGTACCAATACCTTGCATTCAAAAGAGAAAGTGAAAAAGTTGTGCTGATTTCTGAACCTCTCAGCTTTGTGAGGGAATAACCACTGCAGTTTCCCCATCTGACCTGGTATACACTACATAAAAGGAGGGTTAGTAGATGAAAATGTAATCCCACAAAGAGTAAATACATCACACAAACTGGTACAAACTGATAAGCTCTGTGCAGAAAACTCCATACGTACATAAAGTCATAAATGCTCTCATACATTTTCATCAAGAGGTTGCAGGCATGAGCCTCAATGGATCTCTCAAGATTTTCCATGAGATCATGTGCTGATCCCCACATAGTCACGGCTTATCCACATTGTTTTAGTGTTTTTTATTCACTGTAATGGATGTTGTCATATGGATGCTCTGTTTTTTTTTTTTATGTATGGTTGGAAAAGGGGAAGATAGGTCAGGTAGAAACTGGAAAGAGGAGACAAAAAAATGAAAAGGGAACACATAAAGAGGGTTGTGCAGGAGAAGGTGTAAGAGAGTGGGCACTTTGTGTTTTATGGTAAGAGAGACAAGATGCACAGATAGCAGACAGGTGCAAAGAGAGGATGGCGAAATTCAGGAAACAGCCTCTGCCCCAATTCAGAGGACCTCAAATTTCTCAATTTCTCAGCTGCAATGCCATGTACTCAAGAGCCCACAGCTATTGGGTCAAACTGAGAGATATTCTGAATTGGAAGCTCTGAGGTTAAAACTACAGTCAAGGTGTGTGTTGTATCTGAATACCCTGCTGTTTTTACCTGCATGTATCACAGTGAATCCTTAAAAAGTGTCAGAGGTATAGCCTTTGAAAGACATTACTGAATGACTTTAGTCCATGTGTCTTTACTTCTTTAGTCTCAAATTTTGCATTATATTCAGTTTTTATTTGAGGTATTTTAGTGAACTGTGGCTCAAAACACTGAGTACAACAATAGTCAAAATTACTTCTTTCATGAGTTATCAGTATATCAGAAGTAAAACTCCTGTTTATCTCAACAAAAATATAGATTTTTTTCAGCTGAAATATACCAAGACTACAGTGACATGTTTAATTGACTGATGTTATGAGTTCAAATTCAGAGGTGTGTTGCATTAGAAGTTCTGAGGTTAGAATTGCCTACATAGGAATGTTTTTGCAGCTGAGTGACATATTGCTTACGTAAAGTTCCATATGAACATCTCAAAGGGTAACAGAGATGTAGCCTTTGAAAGGCAGGCCTTATTTGCTTCAACTCGTATGCCTTTGCTGATGTAATCTTACCAATTTGAATTAAAGCCCATTTTCATTTTGGGTGTTGTATACAGCTGGTCAATAAGCTGAGTATAGTAATGGGCCAAAATACTTGACTTGTCACTAAATCAGTAGTAAACATCCCCTCTCTTTCTCTCTCTCTCTCTCTCTCTCTCTATATATATATATATATATATATATATATATGTATGTGCGCGCACACACACACACACACACACACACACACACACACACACACACACACACACACACACATGACTAATTTGCATCTTCTAATGCCACTACACTGCAACTTATTACTATGTACTTTCCAAATTCTCTCATATTTTCTAATTTTCTAATTTGTAATCTTGATGACTTCTGTCATTGTATTTGTATTTTGTATTTGTATTTTTGTATTATTCTGGAGCTTTTCTCTCCAGGACTCCATTGAAAACAGGCTCCTCATGGCCCAATGGACCATCCTGGCAAACAAGCTGCAAATAAACTTGATATATATATATATATATATATATATATATATATATATATATATATATATATATACATATATATATATATCGCGAAACCCAGAACACCGAATGTTATTTACCCGAGATGAAAATAATGAATAATGAAAATCCTGAAGGGCTGATTTTTCCCAGGGCAAGTAAAAAATATTAGATTGGTTCTTGATGTCTGATCCAATTAAATTTACTCTAGCTTGCACTCTTCCTAGCTTCCTAGGTAACCCTTTGCCAGTATATACCCACCCATAGAAATACTTTCCACATCTCCAAAGAACATTACTATAGACCCATTATAGAGTACAATGCCCTGTTTGGTATGTACCTCACAAGACATCTGCAACAGCTGGAAAGGCCACAGAAATACCTCACTAAATGGATCACAGGCCTAAAGCAGATACCCTATGCTGACCATCTAAAAAATCTCCAACTAAACTCTGTGGCATATCATCTACTCAGAGGCAATCCCTGCTTAACATATAAGGCTATGTCAAACCCTGAGCTGTTGGACATGCTCCACTTAAAGAAATTCCAATCCCTCAGAGCCACACGCTCCAGGGATCTAAACCTTGTCATCACAATGAACAAAACATGCTGGAGGGATAAGTTCCTGACCCAGAGACTCTCCATACTCTGGAATAGACTGCCCATACATGTCAAGTAGAGTGCCTCCTTGGCCCTCTTCAAAAGGAACCTTGACAATTGGATGGGAGATAGGAAATTCACCCTGGGGATCACGTCAGTTGCCCTGCTAGACAGGGGTCTAGGGAAGTAAATATTGTGGGAAGAAATACCCAGGGAATTGTTATGGTTAGGTTGTATAGATCCTAGAGCCAATAGCCTAGTACCAACCTATGAACCTATGAATCTATCAAACAACCTGCAATCTAACTAAATTTAACCAACATTCCTTTCTTAATGCATTAAAATATATAAACTGGTATTTGCTACTGACCCTACCTCTCGATGATGCAGTAGACCATTTCAATATATAATTTCTAAAGATCCATAACAGCTTAGCTCTCCTTCACACAAAAAGAACTAAAACTAACCATGCTCCATAGTTATCAAAGTCAACTAAGCAACTAATGATGCAAAGGAATAATGTATGGAAAGAATAACTAGACAATGAAACCAGCACAAAATTATAAAACTTTAGGCACCCCTAGAATCAAGTTAAAAAACAAGTTACTAAATACAAAAACACTTCTATACCAATGTTCAAGATGCCAATAAAAACAACCCTAAAAATTGTGGTCATCCGTTAATTCACTTCCTAAACAAGAAACCAAAAGTGGCCCTAATCCATATCCTGATAAATCTCCTGTTCAAACTGCCACTATATTTAATATTTATTTACTGGTAGTATAGCCACTTTAACCATAAATATCTCCAACCCACACTTAGCCTTAAACCAATATTCTCCTACACCACTCCTACAACATGCCCTTCCCCCAAAACGCTATTTATAATTCTCATCCATCTACTCTCTAAACAGAGAATTAGCAAATTCTCCAATGTTTTAACTACAATCTGCCTCTACATACCCTGTAAAAAAACTCTTTTTTAAGCTTAAACCCAGCTGAGCCTCCACAGAAAACCTTCCAGTACAGCATCTTAAACTTGCTTCTGCTGCCATAGCTTATCCTGCCAGCATCCTCATCACAGATCCATTATTGAAACATATGCCCCAAAGCTAAGGAAAAAGTCATTCATTATTCCCTTGCATAAATGATGTAACTCCACAGAGGTATCAAACTATTATCCCATTTCCATCCTACCCTCCTCTCCAAAATATTAGAGGAATGTGTATCAGCAACTCCTCAGTTATCTTCTCTAAAAGAAACTATTTACCTCCACACAACGTGGTTTTAGGCCAACCCATAGCACCACAACAGCTCTACTATTTTTCATAGACACTGTAAATAGTGCTAGACTCTTGCAAATTTGTCTCCTCACTATTTATAGGCATTTCAAAAACATTTGATAGTTTCCCATTCCAAACTTCTATACTAGCTCTCTATCCTTTGTCTCTCATTTTCCTCCTTCAAGTTGTTTTCTAGCTATCTATCCAACAGACAACAATATGTCAAATGGCAAGGCACCCTCTCACTCTACTGTCCAAAGATTAATGGTGTCTGTCCCTCAAGGCTGTATTCTCAGCCCCCTTCTATTTAACATTTTCATCAATGACCTATATACCATTTCCTGTCAAAGTTCTCTAATCCAATATGCAGATTACTCTACTATTATATTCTCTAACAACCTATCACACCTTCAAAAAGTAACAAAAAAAGCTACAAAACTGGCTTACTAACTCCCAATTCTTACTCAACCGCCCCCAAAAAAAACCCTCTCATCTTCATCCTCAAAAAATGTTCTGCTGATAAATCAGATTTTAAAATCCACCTCCAAAATAATATATTTATTGAAGTTGTTCCACAAACTAAACACACCTGCCTTCAGTGCTAGTTTAACTCTCTTTTCTCTTTCTTATTCTGAGGTATTTGTATTGGTTGAGCTAAAACCAGGTGCACCACGTAGTGCTTGTCAGCCGAGAAGAAGAAGATATAGGTGAAGGCTCACCCATCCAAGCTTTGCTGAGCAGGAAATCTTGGACAGGGTTGTAATATGGGCTTTACTGAGTTTGGTCCACAGACTACAACTGGGAGGATTTATGGCTTTCTTATACCTGTGGATACCAAGGTATGCATAGCTGTCATTATACTTGCCATGGGGACCATCCCAAGACAAACTGGGACACAATGGGTACCTTCCAGACTTCCACTCTGAAGATAGCTCAGCAGTTCCTCAACATCCTTCTGATACATTTGGAATGGCATATCTATTTCCCAGTGTCACCTCATGACTGAGCTAGTAATATGCATGCCTTCTGCAGAATGGTACACTTTCCTGACCTCCTTGGTGGATAGATTGCACCAATATTGCTCTTAGGGCCCCATCTGGACCACGGGGAAGCAGTATGAGAACAGGAATGGCTACCTTTCCATTAACTGCCAGATAGTGGGTAATTCAAGGTGGTGCCTCACTGTAGTATCAGCCCAGCATTCTGATAGTACCTATGATCCTTATATTTGGCACTCAAGCTCACAGTACTTCTTCTTCATGCATATTAGGATTCCTCATGATCACATAGTCAATAAGTGCAAACTATTATGTAACATTGTTAACTATAGATATTTGTCTATATATTGACTTAAGTAGTAGTGAATAACACTCGCACACTCTCTCCCATGCATTTTTGTTGTGTCCCTTCCCAGTTTTGTTTTCCAGTTGATGCAGGTTATCCAATTGAACTGTAGCTAATGACACCATTCCACAACCACCAGAGAACTACTGAGGAGTACTTCAACATACAGTCGGGTATTTAAGTCTTGTTATGGGAACATCTGTACAATGTGGTTTCAGAGGAAGTGTAACTCATTCTTAACACCAACTCATTCTTACCTCCACCAGGGGTAGAAACATCCTTGACTTGGTCATTACTAACATGGGCGACCATTGTTCTACACCAGTAAAGAACTCCTCCCTAGTCAGATATGACCACAAGCTAATCACCATGGATATCCACATCCCACCCTCACCCCCTAAAGGAAACCACTGGAAAAAACTTCTCCAAAGCCAATTCTGGGCATCTAAAAACAGAGGTGGCAAACTTCACGCCACCCATGCAAATGGAAAATAGGTGCGTGACTGCTGAATCATACACCAATGCACTGTATGAGAACATACACAAGTGCATGGAATGGGCCATACCAAACAGAACCAAGACGCTCTCCTCCAAAAAAAGGAAGCAAGTCTGGTAGTCTCCTACCATAAACAAACTACAACAGAATGAAAAAACTGTTGCAGAAAAGGGTGAATTCCCAAGACTGGAAAAACTCCCTTGTTAGCCAAAGCAAAAAGCTGAGATCCATCATCAAATCCTTTAAAGCTAGCTATGAAAACAAAATTGCTGCAGATTCTAAAGACAACCATAAGGCATTCTATAGTTATGCCAAGAATCTACATGGCAACACTCAGATCTGCTCTGAGTTACAGCACAATGGCAATGCATATACAGAACCAACTGATATTGCCAACATATTGGCTGACAGGTTCAGTGCGAACTTTACCCCCCGTATACCCCCTAAAGGGCCTATCACAATACCTGAGGAATGCCAAGTCCCTATTATCACAGCTACAAAGGTAAAAGCCGCACTGTCCAAAGCCAACAGTACAGCTTCCGTGGGACCTAATAATATCCCTGGCTGTGTTCATAGCTTCATAGGTTCATAGGTTGGTGCTAGGCTATCGGCCCTAGGGCCTATACAAGCCTAGCCATAACAATTCCCTGGCTATTTCTTCCCACACTATTTACATGTTCTGCATGTATTACAAAGTGAACTGGCACCACACCTGAGTACTCTGTTAGTCACAGACTCATTTCAGCCTTTGTTCCTACCGAATGGCGCACTACTACGGTCAACGCACTCCACAAAGGGGGAGCGACTAGAGACCCTGGGAACTACCGCCCCATTAGTCTGATGAGTCTGATATGTAAGGCTATGGAGCACATTATCATGGACCTTATAAATAAGGACATAGGAAATCTCCAAATGCTGGACCACACGCAGTTTGGGTTTGTGAAAAGTAGATCATGCCTGCTCAACCTGATAGACTTCTTCGAGTCTGTCACCAGAGCTGTGGATGAGGGCAAGGTAGTTCACACAGCCTACCTAGATCTTGCCAAGGCCTTTGACACCATCCCTCACTCAGGAATCATAGATAGATTCACTAAATTAGGCATATACCCCTATGTCATAAGATGGGTTGCCAACTAGTTCACTGATAGAACCCACACTGTGAAAGCAGCGGACTCCAAATCTGACTACCCACCAGTTACAAGTGGTGTCCCACAAGGATTAGTCTTAGGTCCTCTCCTGTTTGGCATCTACTTCTCTGAAGTTCAAGCCAACACAAGGGGACTCTGGCTGATCAAGTTTGCAGATGATTGCAAACTGGGAACCATTACTGATTCTCCAACTGATGTAGACATTCTACAAAAAGGCTTCACTGACACCAGAGACTGGTGCCAGAACCATGGCCATAAGCTCAATGCCAAGAAGTGCATTTTCATACCCTTTGGGAAGAATTCAGTGCCTATGAACTACCACATAGGTGGTAGTCCATTAAACACCAAAGGTGTGATAAGAGACCTGGGGACACAGGCTCACAGCAACCTCTCTTTTGATAACCACATTGCCACTGTACTCAGAAAGTCCTTCTATCTGGCACATCTCATTATAAAAGGTTTCTCATCCAGGAAGAAAGAGGTCATAACCCTCTCTACTCGTCCCTCATTAGACCTATTATAGAATACAATGCCATATTTGGTATGTACCTCACTAGACACCTACAATAACTGGAAAGGCTACAAAAATACCTCACTAAGATTATCTTAGGCCTTAGACATATGCCCTATATGGACAGACAAAAAACTCCAGCTATACTCTGTTTCTTATTGCCTGTTTAGAGACAATCTCTGCTTGACCTACAAAGCCATATCTGACCCAGAGCTGCTAGATATGGTACACCTAAAAAAATCCCAATCCCTCTGTGCCAGGGGCCTAAACCTCATTATCACAATAAACTGAACATGCTGGGGGGACAGGTTCCTAACACAGAGACTTCACATACTCTGGAACAAACTTCCCATTCACATCAAGCAGAGCACTTCACTGGCCCTCTTTAAGAGAAATCTTGATGAGTGGATGGGCAATAGGTAGTTCACCCGGGGGATCACTTCATTGGCCTTGCTTGACAGGGGCACTGGGAAATAACTTTGGGTGGCATGATGCAATCTTCTTGGGCTAGGATTATATAGGCTCCAAGGCCATTAGGCTAGTACACACCTATGAACCTATGAACGTATAACATATATTCTAACAGTGAGTCTCAAAATCCATCCTCATTTATTTATTTATTTGCATTTGTTTACTGGGATGGTCCACTGGGCTGAAATGAGCCCATTTTCAGTGGAGGCCTGGGGAGAAAATCTCCATAATGAAATGTACAATACATCAATCAATACATAGATATACATATTTATTAAATAATTTAACATTTGTTTCCTGGAAAATCCAATTTGGAACGAAGCCAATTTTCAGTGGAGAACCATGGAGAAATGCTCTAGACACATGTCTTTGTAATGTGTGAGGAAACCCACACAAACACAGAGAAAACATGCAGACTCTGCAGAGAAAGCACCCCCGCTGAGAATCAAACCAGAGAACCTCTTGCTGTGAGGCGACAGCATAACCGCTGCACCACTGCACCATCCGCAATGCAATATGTTATCAGTATCAATTCAATACATTAATACACTGAAAATACATCAATACATATATCACTACAATACATCAAATCAATGCACGTCAAAAACATCAGTATACAATATATACACAAAATAGATTATCACAATGAGCATATAGATGCAAGTGTTGCAGAAGCAGTTGAAAGAGCAAGGTAGTAATCCGAGACATTGTCAAGTTACTATGTACAGATTGAAATGTTTTGCACAAATTTTTATATGCTTAGTTAGAATAAAGCTTGGTATAGTTAGTTACATTTATTGATAGAAGACTCTTAGAATGTGTTATGCACCCTTGCCTAAAAAGAAATCATTAGCTTACATGAAGTTAAGCCAATATGAACCAGATGGAGTCATAAGCTAAAAGCTAAGAAAGGCAAAATGACAGAGGAGATAGAATGAGATTGTACAGAGAAGTGGTTAATAAATAAATATTCCGATGCAAATTTGTGTCAGTTGTTCACTATTAGATGCTTTAAAGGGTCTGCTATTAAATATATATGACACTATTGTGGGGTATACCATTTTGAATATTATACCCTTTTGAATAGGATTTTGGATCTCTGAGACGTTTTTACATGTTCTGTTCTAAATTCATGCAGTAGATTTGCTTCAATTTTCAGTTTGAATAAATTCTGAGATGTTTTTCTTATCTTCTTAATTGCAAACTAGGACTTAAATGTATCTGCTGCACTCAGCAATTTTACGAATACTGCTTGAAGAGGTAATTCATTTATGGGGTTGAGGGGACTAAGGTGATCTGTGCAGTCTATCAATTGTGTAGGTGGGTAGCATGAACACCAGGCCTGCTCTCTTTGTAAAAATGCCCCATACAACCTACCACAGATCTTGTTGATTTCATTTTTTCACCTGGATCTTATCTGATCTATATCTACTCTCTAGTGGTGAAGTTATTGCTTAAGTCCATGGCTCCAGAAGAAAGTTCACCTTACAGACAATGTTATTGTGACCACCTTCAAGTGATAAAGTCTATGCTCATATTTTATATGACTTTAAATGACCGATATTTTTGTTTAACTTCTTTTGCACTACTTTGGAAAGTGCATAGTGTAGAGCAAAAAAGGGAATATTCTTTTTCTGGATAGAGGTTATTGCCTTGAGAATGTTCAGCTGATAATTGTTTCTTGGATAACTTAGCATCCTGGGGAAAAAGGGGAGCTGTAGAAGGTTAACCAACCTTACCTTTCAGCATTTCAGTAATTTATCTTATTTATTATTCATTCATTATACAGTTAATTTGAACATAATAGTTTAAAATTTTGTCACTAATTTTAGCTTTAGAATAGGCTGAATGATGATCCTTGATAACCGACTAATTATGTTACAGTCATGGTCACAAAACCACAGAAGTTATTTTTCCCAGAATGACAGAAATATACTGATCAGTCTGTGACTTTGCTTTCGTTTTCCAAAAAAGTAAGTATAGGAATGACCTTAGCAGCTAGTCATTTAGTGACTCCCTCCCCATTCATTTTTGTTAATGTAACATTTATTCTCTCTATTTATCAATGGATTCAACCAGAGAAAATATGTCATTGAAATTAATAGCTACATATTTCTCATTTACTAACAGGATTTCACCCTTATGAGAAATTCAATATTCCAAGCAAATGGTTTTATTTAAAACTTTTTCAAAAAATATCACTGAATTTTGCTGCTTGCACTATGAGTTTACTAAGTTTAACCATATATATATATATATATATATATATATATATATATATATATATATATATATATATATATATATATATATATATATATAAATATATATATATAATGTAAATATATATATATGTGTGTGTGTGTGTGTGTGTATATATATATATATATATATATATATATATATATATATATATATATATATATATATATATATATATATATATATCAGCTACATTGTCACACCAACTCAACAAAGGTAGAAATTAACCCTGAAAAGCCCATCCCTGCCACAATAGTATACTGAAAGTGATTTTGTATGGAGGTGCTCTGATCCTCAGTGGGTTGAATTTCGGCAAATGATGCTTGATAATTTAATGTTTATCCACCCATAGGTTAACCGATTTTGCTAATAGTCATGTTTTAAACAAAATGTACTTCAACAGCATGCAATTTACTTGGACTTGTTTTAAAGTTGTTAAACTTAAGCACAGTTAGATAAAAGTATATCCAGTGATCTTGGTCTTGCCACAGTGCATATCCAAGTGACATTAATACCATTTAACCCATATTTCTGTGCAAGGAAAACTTAAAAACTAATTTTTCTGTGTAGATAAGATTAGAGCCCAAATGATCAGACTGCTGCCATCTTGTCAATTCACAGTAGACTGAAATATTTTTCGGAGCCAAGTGACATGACAAAAACAGAGAGTTACAATCATATAAATATTATTTTCATTTGTTTCATTATTTATTTATTATTTATTTGCATTTGTATTCCGGGATGGTCCACTGGGCAAAAAAGTGCCCATTTTCAGTGGAGGTCCAGGGAGAAAAGTTCCACATACAAAAGAAATTTAAATATAATCACATTTTCTACATACATAGAGAGATAACAACTTAAAGAACAGACATACAATCTTATCATACATTTCTAGCCAGAATAACAAAGGCAGTATACATTATATCCAAAATACACAAAGTACAATATATCACCTGCTTTTGGATACTGTAGAGTGAGGACAGCAAGAGATAGTTGCATAACTGTCCAGCTGAGGGGAGAAAAAAGTTAGTGAGAACAGGTGGGGCAAGATGCTCTGTAGTTGTAGCCACATGTACATTTCCATACGGATAAGAGATGCTATTTTAGAGATTTTTTGAAGGATATGTGATTAGAAACAGTTCTGATAGAGCTAGGTAGGGAATTCCAAGTTTTAGCAACGGTACATGAGTGCAGAGATTGACCAGCTGCTAGAGTGGGTATTGCACTTTTAGAAGGAATTGATTTTCAGATCTGAGTTGTCTGGAGGGCTTATGGAGAGTAAACAGGGAGGTGAGAGATGGACAATTGGAAGGTTTGGTAATGATATTGTAACCTGTGGTTAACTGCAAGTAGATTAGGTGATGGGGAAAGCCATTTTAGTTTGCGTAGAGAGATGCAGTGATGGGAAGAGTAAGTTTCGCTGGCAGCGTACCTGGCAACCTTGTTATAACAGGACTCGATCTTGGATTTTAAGGAGCTTTGAATGCTACTGAACAAATGGGCACTGTATAAAAGTGAAGGAAGCAAATAGGATAGTGCAAGGGTTTGTCTAGTGGGGGATATGAGGGAAGTAAATACTGTGGGAAGAAATAGCCAGGGAATTGTTACGGCTAGGCTTGTATAGGCCCTAGGGCCGATAGCCTAGTACCAACCTATGATCTTATGAACAATTTATGCTTATAGAGGGTGCCTAGTTTCTGATGTTTTTTTTTATGCAGTTTTGGATGTGTAGCTTGATGGTTAAGTGTCCATCTATTATAACTCCTAGAAGTTTAGTTTGTGATACTGCTCTAATGCAGGTTTTGTTTTGTGGCTAGATATTAAAATCTGCTCTATTTAGGGGGGGTTGATTTTTGGGGATGAATAGAAGCAGGTTAGTTTTGCTGGGGTTAAGGGCTAAATGGTTATTCATCCATTCCTCAGTGATTGAGAAAGCATGTTGTGTCCTAGCTAGGAGTTCATCAGCAGAGTCAGCAATGCAGATAATGGTCGAGTCATCTGCATACTGTATCACAGGATTTAGGGGGAGAGTGGAGTGGAAGTCATTAATGAATATGCAGAAATAAGATATGCTTGTGATATCACAAAGACAGATTTTTATAGACTATGTTTAAACCTCTGTTTTAGATGTGGATTTTCACAATATCTAAGGATCCTAGACTTTACAGGACAATAGGAAGTTACTAGGCTATTGGCCTTGAGGCCTTAACAAGCCTAGCCAAGAATTTATCCCATGTTCCAACAAGTCAGCACCCTATGCCACTGTCCAGCAGGGACACAGGTGGAATCCCAGGGGTGTATTTTCTGTTCCCCATCCAATTATCCAGGTTGCACTTAAAAAGAGTTAATGGGGTTCACAATTGGTGATCCTAGTATTCCTCAGATATTGATATTTACATTTAACCTTGAGTTCATTATGAAAAGAGGAAGGAGCACTTTTTTTCTATCTCATTGTTAGTCTTTGAGGAGAGAGGCCAGAAAGCCTAAATAAATGTACCATGTTCTATTTTCTTTTATGCATAGCAAACAAGACCGTTTTATCAAAATAATGGTTTGGAAATAATATTTTAAATTTCTGATGCATCATTATATGTTACTTTTCCCATACTGATAGCTATGAATGACCAGTACTTGATAAATGGAATATATAGGTTTTGATAATATGATTACACTTGAGATAAGGCAGGATTTTTGAGTACTAGGAATACTTTATTATCATATTATCATGCCAGCTCACAATAACCCCAATAAAACAAAATGAATGCTATTTACAAACAACAAACCATCAAACCATCAAACCATCATACACCTTTCTAAATCTACTCTTCAAATAACACTAAGATTGAACAAGTATCACACATCAACTTCTTGGCATCACAATAGATAACATTTTGAAATTTCATAAACATCTGGCAACTGTCATTAAAATGTTCACATTAAACCTGTCTCTCTCTGTAGATCCAAACCTTACCTTATTGATTTCTCCAGGCAGTCTTTCACCAGGACACATTAACTATCTCCCCTCCTATATGCCTCTGCCATTTTCTCTAACCTAAAGTAAATCGAACAAGCTAAACTTGAAGTTTGCTATAATAAAATTACCCGACTTGCTAACATCTCCCCATATACAGCACACCACTGCAACAATTTAACTGGTAGAACTATCCAATCTCCTTATATTCACCCAGCTTACAATAGCTCACAAGATAATATATCAACCTGAAAATTTTCCAGCTCTTCAAAACCTACTTAAAACCCAGTCCAACACAAGACAACTCAGATCCTCTGATAAGCTCCTTCTACAAGTAACCAGGTCTAACAACTTCCATGGAGACTCTCTATATTCAAATAGTATCTCCAGGTTATGGAACATGACCTCTCAGCCAATGCTATTCACTGCTAACCCCCATATATTTAAAGCACTTCTCCCACCTATCCAAATCACGGCTCTGCTCCTGTCTTAATCCCGGCTGAATATTCATAGTCTATAGTTTTCCTAATTTCTACCTGAGTCATCTAATACTTAGTTTATTTCCTACTAAGATACCTTCATCTGTTACTCTTTCTCACTCACTAACTCAGATTTATAACATATTTTTAATTGTTACTACTTAATAAAATACTATTTCATAACCAAATAAGCTAACATTAATTTCATAGAATACACCGACTGACACCTTATGTAATATTGGTAATCTCCTTATTATTGTACAGCTCCGATAAAATGCACTAAATGTAAATTGTTTTGTATGTACAACCTATGTGTGAATTAACCTATGACTACAATCTGCTCTGTTTTTATATAGTTTACTACTGTTGTATTTCAAACGTCTGTATATTTAAAAAGCTACAGTTTGAATGTAAAAGTATGATTGTAACATGGGTCTTTTCCCCCAAGCCTCCACTGAAAAGGGGTTATCAACCCAGTCAGACTATCCCAGCAAACAAATATAAAATAAATAAATATGCTGAATTTTAATTACTTTTAATCAGTAGTGAAAGTGTAAACATTTTGTAGTAAACATCTCAGATATTTAAATTTCATTTCTAAACACCCACATCACGCTTCTTCCTGAACTCTTTGTCAAATACAAGATGATGTTGATGGAAAACTAAAGAAAGTATTCACTTATAAATTTAGAAAAATGTATTTATTTATTTACTTATTTTATTTTACATTTGTTGACCGGGCTAGTCTAACTGGATATATATCCATTTTCAATAGAGGCCCGGGGAGAAAAGCTCCAAGCATCAGCAGTGACAAAGAATACAATATATAGTAATAGTGAAGTGAATTACAGTACATTGGCTACATTGGTCAGAACAAAATTGTACTGAGTCATTTAGTAGGTTTAAGCTAAGATCAAATACAGAGAGAAAAACATAAACATTTTCTTTTTTCTTTTTCTTTTTTTTTTCGTACTATGAAGGAAATTATTAATTACAGGTAGGCGGCATAGAATAGTAGAGTAGAGAAGTATAGAGAGAGCAAGAAGGGGAATGAGATATCAGTCAGGGTTAGAGCAGGGACAAAGCCAGTGAGTTTTAAGATATTCTTTAAGATGTTTTTTAAAAAGAAAATTGGAAGCAAGGGTGGAAAGTTCAGTAGGAAGCTGGTTCCAGTTTTTACCTACTGTGTTGGTGAAAGTAAGTCCCCAGCTTTGTTTTTTGATTTAATAGTGGAAACTAGGAGTTTATTAGCTGAGTGTAGTGTTGCAAGATCTTTGTAGGGTGTAATCAGATTAGTGAAGATAGGGGTATTATTAGGGTGGTAAAGGATCTTTTGGGTGATAATAAGTTGTTGACAAAGTAGTTGGTTCTGCAGTTCTAGCCATCCCAGTTGTTTGAGGTTGAGACAGTGGTGAGTTCTAAAGGGGGTGCCTGTGGCAAATCTAGCTATGTTATTATAACTGGTGGAAAGTTTGGTGAGGTTGTTTTTAGATAGATTGGTATATATTGCAGAAGCCTAGAACAGGGTAGAGATGAGGTGGGTCTGGGCAATAGTCATTCTGGCTGAAGGGGTAAGGAAGGGTTTGATTCTTTAAAGGGTGCCTAGTTTTTTTGTTGACAGACTTTATTGTAGAATTAATGTGGTCATCATAGCTAAGGTTGTTATCAATTCTTAATCCTAGTAGAGTGGTTGTAGTGTCTAGGGATATGTTAGTTGCATTGTTTAAGGTTATTGTGAAGTACAGTTGAGGTGATTTATGAGTAGGAGCAAAGAGCAATAATTTTGTTTTTTTGGGGTTCAGGAGGAGGCAGTGTTGCATGAACCAATTTTCAACACTGTTAAATACAGTTTGGGTGTGGGACTGGAGACAGGTTATGGACTTGGCTGAACAAATTAAAGTAGAGTCATCTGCATATTGTATGCAGGTGGCTTGAGGAATTTTGGTATGTAGATCATTAATAAACAATGAAAAGAGTAGAGGTCCTAAGACAGAGCCTTGGGGTACTCCAATGTTCACCGGGAGGGATGTAGAAAGGTTATTAGCCCAAAGTACCGCTTGCTGTCTGTTTTCCAGATAGGATTTAAACCATTGTAATGCTTGTGGATCAAGTGATTGGGCTTTTAGTATGTCTATAAGCATGTTATGGTTCACCATATCAAAGGCTTTTGAAAGGTCAATAAATAGTGCAGAGGAAAAAGTGTTATTGTTATGATTTTTGTTTATGGAGTCAGAAAATGATAGCAGGGCAGTGGTTGTGCTATGGAATGGCCTGAAGCCATGTTGGCAGTTGGCAAGTAGATTATTTTGGAGAAGGTGGTTAAGTAGTTGCCTGTGAATGCATTTTTCCATTATCTTAGCTATTGGGGAGAGTAGAGCAATAGGCCGAAAGTTGGAGAGCTCAGTAGATTTATGTAATGGGATGATGTGGGATACTTTCCATATGGAAGGGATTTTACTTTCTAAAACAGTTCTATTTATAAGGATGGAGATGGGATAGGCAATGGCTTTTGCTGCAATTTGCAGGTATTCAGCTGGCAGACAGCAGAAGGGGTGCAAGGTTTTAGTTTTTGAAGGAGGTTGCAGATGAGGGATGTAGGTACAGGTTGTATTTGAAAGGTAGGAGATGGCGTCTTAGTGGTATTTACTGGGGAAGTGGAAATAGGTGGTAAAGTACTGGCTAGGATTTGAATGGCTTCAGTAAAGTAGTTATTAAAGGCATCGGCAATCTGGTTGGAGTTATTATGGTTGAATCCTGAAGGGGCAGGAGTTACAGAGTGCCCTGGCTGAAGAAGTTTGTTTATGCCTGACTAGAATTTTTGTGTTTTTTGTTGATGGGTTTGTTGGAGGTGAAGGTAATAGTCTTTTTTGTCTCTAAGAATATCTTTCTTGGTGGCATTTCTTAACTGTTTAAAGTAAAGGTGATCTGATGGACATTTGGAGACTCTCCATTTAGCCCAGATTGTATTTCTGAGGTGGATCTTTTGCCTAGTTTATTTTGTGAGCCAGGGGGAAATTTTGGTTCTTAGTCAGGAAGAGCGATAGGGGGCGTGGTAATCTAGGATTTGAAAACATTTAGTGTTATCAAATATCAAATATACTATTTGATTTTCTCTTTTTTGAAATGGAACTCTAGGGTTTCAAGGTCTGTAAAAAGTATCCAGCCATAATTATGCACAGATACTTGAGGAAAAAGTTTATTGTCTAGAGATAAAACTGCACATTCTGACACATTGAGGGTTTTATGTATATTGTTGCATATTTATATTTATATTTTTGACTAACTGTTGATTATTCATGACTTACATTTTCTATGTGCTATAACTTTTAGGTACTGCTACTAAGTTTTAGTGGTGTTTTTAACAGGCTATTGTGTAATTAGATTTGATTGCAATTCTTAGATTGAATGCTTTATCTGATTGGTTTATCTGGATTTTAAATAGGATTCAGTTAATAGTTTTAGTTAGGTCTGAAGAAGCTGCCTGAAATAGGAAGGAAAGTGCTTACCATTTCTTTACATTCTGTTTTTATTTTTGTTCATTAAAGTGAATACTCCTAGCTGTAGTATACACCAAGTTCTTTGTTTTATTCGATTTATATGTGTGCTACAGTGCATTCCCTACCAACTTGTGAGCTTTTTGTGGAATGATAAAACTATATGTAGAGTTCAAAGTTCTTAGAATTTGTCAACTTGTTTTCAGAGGAGACATGAGGTGGTATTCATATGGTCCAGGAGAAATTTGGCCGGGGAACTTGGGAACTTCTGGAGCTTTTTTAAAGGGGAAGGAAAGGGTGGAGCTTGCAGTTGTGGTGGAAGCTGAGACTAGGGAAGTTCAAGGGCACCAGACAGATCCATGAACACTTCTACAACTTAAACCTGTACGTAACAAGAGTAAAGATGATGTGGAGACCATTGTTGTGACAGGAAGACTAGCAAGACTAGCAAATGATGTGTGGTGTAAAATGATGGAAAAGAGGCCCAGAACAGAAGGTAATGTTTCTTGGAGTGAAATGGTAGATAGGGCAATTCTACTTTTGCAGATCCCTGTACAGCAAGAAACACAAAGCCAAGAAGATATTGTTTCCAGTCTGCCAAAAGAAAAAGCTGGTGAGGGAGCAAATAAATTATGTAACATACAACCAGGAAGACATTCTTATTGCAGCAGTAGTTCAGAAACCAGCTAAGAAGCAGAAAAAAAATACTGTTTCCCTTCAGTGCAACCAGTAGTATGGAAACAAAACAAGGCTGGAAAGTCATTGGATCACTATATACTTTAAATCTATATTGTGAAACTTTAAATTTTGAAATTTTATATTTAACAGCATTAAATGATTTTGGAAAGGAATCCTTTGCAGACATTTTCTGTAATCCAGTAACTAGCTTTGTGTGTTTTTTTTAGGAAGGAGAAGGGGTGGGTTTTCACAGCAAGGGAATAGCAACAACCTTGCTCTGCTTACAGTATTTCTAGCATGAACATTATTATAAAATGCAAAATGACTTTGCAGATTTGTTCCGTAGGTGTGGAACATTACCATATTGAACATTATTTAAAAGATATATCTGACTCTGTAAAAGTTCTGTGTGTCTCTATAACAGTGGATGCCTGTGGTATTTTGACTGGTGACTGGGAAGCACAAGTTTATCTTACAATGAGTAGCAATGCTGTAGAACATTTGGCTAGTGTTTGTAATATAACGAATCATGAGTATTTTGCATTGCATGTTTCTTTTCTGAAGCTCTAGACCATTTAATAGAGGGTTGTCCTTGTAAACACTGCTATGATTGTGTTGTTAAAGGTCATGCTAGGAAAGACTGTGTCATGAAATGCGTATTCTAAGGAGACAAGTACAAGCCCTATGAAAAAAACAAAGATTATTCCTTGCAATCTGAACAGACTGCCCCACCCATTTAGGCTGCAATGGATTTTGAATGTATGCATGTTGCTGCATTAACAGCAAATTCTGTAAAGGTGTTAAATACTAAGAGAAGTAGAATAACTGAACAAGATACAGAAAATGCAGAAATGACAGACAGTATCAGAATTATCTTCTGTCCTTACAGCTTAATAATTCTTAAAACTTTAAATCTTGGAAACTGAAGAGGAAGGGGATGATGATGCAGATACTGAGGGATATAACAGACATAAGGAATATAAGGATACTGTTACCATGAATGAGTGAGTGAACAACAGGTAGCTAAAGAAGGATAAATAAGGCAGGAACCTCAAAGGCAATAGAGAATTGTGTGTAAAGCTCATTGTTAATGGAGTCACCTATTCTCGACCAGAAATCCTACTAGCAGACAAATCAAGCTCTAACTGAATCCCTCACTCCTCCTCAACTTCACCTCAGGAAATACCATTAAATAAAACTCCCCTTAGTATCACTGCGGAACAGGTGCTTAATGGCCTCTCTAAAGTCAAGAACACTGCATCTATGGGCCCAGACAATATCCCAGTCTGCTTCTAAATAGCATGAAACATGACCTATTAGGTCCTCCGGAATCACTGTTTAACCATAGAAAAACAGGCTTCGTGCCTCATAAATGCAGAACAGCATCCATTATCCATCTGTACAAAGGTGGGCCATTTGCAGGGAAACTACAAACCCATATGTCCCACTAGTCTCATATACAAAGCTATGGAAAGAATTATCATGGAAATAACATAGGAATCATCAAGACTCTGTCCCAGCCCAGTTTGGTTTTGCCAAGGGCTGGTCATGCCTATTCAACCTGATGGACTTCTTTGAGAAGGTCACCAAAGCAATGGAGGAGAGCAAAATAGTTCACACTGCATAACTTGACATGACACAGATATTGGACACAATACCCCACTTGGGCATTGTTGACAAACTCAAGAAGTTAAGTATAAACCTTATGCCACATGACAGATAGCCAGCCAGCTCACACACAGAACCCAGGAAGGTAGAATTGGGAGTTCACTTCTACAAAAAGGCCAGGCACCAGCAGATTCCCTCAAGGATCAGTCCTGGAATGACTCCTTTTTGGCATCTACTTCTCTGACGTCAAGGCCAAAAGCAAGGGCCTCTGGCCGAACAAATTTGCAGATGACTATAGATTAGGAGCAGTCATAGAATTCACCACTGACACTAACATTCACCAGGAAGGGTTGACACAGAAAAATAGCTTAAATGTCACTGTGTTCTTCTTCTCGATGCTATATAGAAATAGTCTTTTTTTTTGTTGTTGGAATGGATAATACATTGTTTGACATCTGTGTCCTAAATTAATGTATATGCATTTTTCTTTAGGTTGAAAATTGCTAATTGCTTTATAAGGAACACCCTTACTCTTTTTGATAACTTTTACATCTGCCTGAGCTCCTACAAACTCAGGGAGAAGGAGCCTCAGCTGAATGCCTCAATTATAGGAAAGCACACCCAGGGGTGCAGCAGTCCCCTCTCAGTTCAATGCTGCACTGCAGTGTCAGTGGGCTAATCAGTGGTGTGAGAATAGACCCCACATTCTCTGGATCTTCCACCATCAAAAATGAATATACTATTTTCTGAGCCATTGACACTGTGCTTTACTTAATGATTATGATCTTAGCCAGTTGCTGGTTTGGTGATCTTATTCCTTCATTTCCTTTAGTATGTTGGTATGAATTCAGAAACCCTCAGGAAGTTACTAGTCTATTGGCTGTAAGTCCCTTACAAGCCTAGCCAAGAATTTAGCCCATGTTCCAACAAGTCAACACCTGATGCCACTGTCCAGCAGGGACAGAATTGGAATCCAGGGATGTATTTTCTATTCCCCATCCAGTTATCCAGGTTATGCTTAAAAAGGATTAATGAGGTACTCTGCTTAACGTGGAGAGGGAGTCTATTCCACAAAAGGGGGAGTCTCTGGGGCATAAATCTGTCATGCAAAGTCCTGTTGATGTCACAGACCAGGTTGAAGTTGTGCTAGTGGGTTACTCGAATGGAGCTTGACTTGTAGATATGCAGCAGTCCCATCAAGGCGGGGTCTGAGATTGCTTTGTATGCCAGACAGAGGTCACCTCTGAGGAGACTGTAGGAGACTGAATAGAGAGACAGAGCCTTTAGCCTATCTATGTAAGGTAGATGTTTGAGGCCCTGGATTCTCCTGGTGAGGAACCTCTGTGGTCTCTCCAGCTACTGCATGTGCTTTGTGAAGTACATGCCAAAAGAGGCACTGTAGTCAATAATGGGTCTTATAAGGGAAGAATAATGGGTCTTATAAGGGAAGAATAATGGGTCTTATAAGGGAAGAATACAGGGATGTTATGACCACCTTGTCCTTGGATGAGATACCCTTACTAATGAGGTGGGACATGTAGAAAGCTTTCCATACAATGGAGGCAATATGGTGGTCAAAATTCAGTTTGCTATCAACCTGGGTGCCCAAGTCCCTCACGACTGATTGCATGCTTAGGACCTTATTATTAAAGTGATAAGTTGTGGGGACATCACTTTTCCCAAAGGGAATGATGATGCATTTTTGGCATTCAGTTTAAGACCATGTTTCTGGCACCAGTCATTTGTTTGGGTGAGACCCTCTTGGAAGATGTCCACATCACTAGGGGAATTGATGACAGCACCCAGCTTGCAGTCATCTGCAAACTGGGTCAGCCATATCCCACTGGTTTTGGCCTACACCTCAGAAAAATATATCCCAAACAACAGAGGCCCCAAGACTGATCCCTGGGATACACCGCTCATTACAGGTCTACTGCTTGAGCTGGCTTCCCCTATTTTGACTAGGTGGGTTATACCAGTAAGCCAGTTTATTACCCATCTGGAAACATATGGATTGATGCCTAGCTGAGAGAGTTTATCTATTATACCTGAGCGGAAAATAGTATCGAAGGCTTTGGCCAGGTCAAGGTAGGAGGTGTGCACCATCTTCCCCTAGTCCATGGCTTTGGTGACTGTCTCAAAGAAGTCGACCAAATTTAACAGGCATGACCTCCCTTTGGTGAAACCTAACTGTGTGGTATCAAGTGTCTGGAGGCTGCCAATGTCCTTGTTAATGAGGCCCATGATAATCCAATCCATGGCCTTGCAGATCAGGCTAGTTAGGCTGATGGGTCTATAATTTCCTGTATCAGTGGATGCTCCACCTTTGTGCAAAGGGATGACAGTGGCTGTCCTCCACTCAGCTGAGATGAAGCCGGTACTCAGGCTTTGGCTGAACTGGGTGCCTAATGGTGCTGCAAGTTCCTGCCTGAATTCATGAAAGATGCAGCCTGAAGGCTGTAATTTTTTGCCTTTGAGAGGGCAATGATGACTTGCTCCCTAGAGATAAGGTGGTGGGGGGCAGGTGCTGGGGATGTCCTGATTTACTGATGGGGAGGACAGAGGGGTGAAATTTTCACTGAACCTGTCTGCCAGCAGGTTGGCTATATCTACGGCATTTGTATATGTGGTGTCCTTGACCACCAGCTCTGAGCAAATCTGGGTGCTTCCTTTGAGACGGAAGACAAATGTGAAGAAAGCCTTATGATTGTCTTTAGTAGATGTGGCCAGTTTGGACTCGAAGTTTGCTTTGGAGGATTTCACTAGTTCTCTTATTTGCTTGTTCAGACTAAGGAGAGATTGCTTCCAGTTAGGCACCTTCTCCTTCTTGGTTCTGGACAGCAATTTTATATCCCTTTTGGTTCTTATCAGTACATACCCTACCTGGTACTCTTATACATTGCAGAAATCTTGAGTGGTTTACTGTCTGTTAACTGTCTGCATGTACATCTGATCCTGCATCCATCCACCTGTTTGCCTGTTAGTTCCTTAGACAACATCAACAATCTGTTTGCATTTTAGAATGCAAAAATGCCGACTATTGTTTAATGTATGTAGTAATTACTGCTTAACTTCCTGATAGTATCAACCTCCTGATCTTGCAGGTCAACAAAGTATGAATGCATCCAAAAGAATAAATGAAGTACAAGGGTCTACTTTGCATACGTGAAAGCCCATATACTCAAACATTATTTTAATAAAATGAAAATAATCAAAACTAAAATCCTGAACCGCACAATTTTATCCAGGCCAAGTAACACTTGCTCAAAACTTCACAAAGACACACCATAGTATCTGAAACCCACCTAGGTGGGGGGCTATGCCCCCACACACCCTTAACTATATATAACAACTCAGGGATCACACTGCAGTGAGGAAAATGGCATATTTCCCCACAGTGGGCAAGTGTTTACTTGCCCTGGGAAAAACTGCAAGGTTTGGGATTTCAGTTTTCGTTATTTTTGTCTTACAAAAATAACATTTAAGTATATGGGCTTTCGACCAAGCAAATTAGACCCCATTACAAACATCTGCAAATATCATCCTACTGTTATTGTCAATGGTCAAACGCTCTTGTAAATATATTTCCTCTACTGTTGCTGTCTCCATGTAAGAATGTAACAAAATGGTAATAGCATATTTATTTTACTGTATATTTTTATTGTTCCTGGCTTGTGTTATGGCTTAAAATGGTCTTTGGACCTGCCTGGCCTATTTTAATTAGCAAAAATAAAATGTTTATATGTACTCGAGATATTTAGTGTTGGTAACCACCAGGCAAATGCAATTTATAGACATTGTCAACCTAATTAAATGACAGGTGTTTCTGAAACCACAAAACAATGAATGTTAGGTGAAAGCATAATATAAAATTGGTACATTAAACAACACCATATTCATTGTTTGAGCAGCGCTGTTATGTTTTTTTTTATATGCTTTTTGGGGCCGGTTAAAATTGGTACCAAGTTGTCTGCTGAAATTGTCTCATGAACTGTGAATCTGATCTGGAGTTCTTTAAAGATGATCAGCTGCAGGCTATACATGCTTTCTCATCACAGCCAGGGGGCCTAGGTTCAAACTAGGCTGCAGTCTGGCATCTGAAACTGATTGGGGAAGGTCTAGTGAAGCTAACCAGGCCACTGTACTAAGGATTTCAGCACTGTGAAAGGTGAAGGGCCATCATCTTCAGTGGAGTGGAAATACACAAAACCATTACCTCATGAGCATAGTGTGATCAACAATGAATGAGTTGTCTTAATGAAGCTTTCATTAAAAATTCTCTGTGTATGCATGTTTGTGTGTGCGTGTGTGTGTGTGTGTGTGTGTGTGTGTGTGTGTGTGTGTGTGTGTGTGTGTGTGTGAGATGGGTCTCTATGTTTGTGAGCTTGTGCATATATACTTATAAAAGATTTAAAAATGTAAGGAAAAGGAAAAGAAGATACCAGAAAAAGCATTTTCTGGTATATTGTACATCTCTTCTGCTAAGTTTCAAGGTTGCGGATTTCTGCTTTCAAATTATAAGAACTGACTGCTGAATAGTGGGTTAATGCTGAGGCTATTACTTCCTACTGGGCTTGTTTAGGATAAAACAGAGCCTATCCGGCTTTCAGATAGATACTAGCACAGTGTGGGTGATTGGACTTTCTTAGCCCCAGGCATAACATATGCTACTTCCCTACACTTTAATAGGAATTAGTTCCACAGACAGCACTGGTCAAATGTACATTATTCACAATCACTTTAATGCAGATATGCAGGACTGAGATGAAAAATATGTCACAACAGAGAATCATTTATTAAAGAACTCCTCAGTTTTGCTGTCTCCGGATGAACGTGCGGGTGCACGTACGTGTGTGTTTGTGTGTGTGTGTGTGTGTGTGTGTGTGTGTGTGTGTGTGTGTGTGTGTGTGTGTATGTGTGTGTGTGTGTGTGTCCATGCTATACTCTAACTCATTTTTATGAAATTTGCTTTAAATATATGTAGAATACAATGACTGCAATGGGTTGACCACATAATCTGCATGATTTATGGTGTAAAACAGTAAAAATGTGTGAATAATTATCTAGACATAATATATAAGTATCATAAATGCATTAACACATGAATTCATGCACACACTAATACATAATTGAAGATTATGCTGTGTTTACTGATCTGACTTATGAATATAAGAAATATTCATAGCTGTAACATTAACTATGTATAAATAATAATACCAACAATAACACAAGCAATAATAATAATAATAATGGTAACAGTTCATGGTATTGCAGAATTGTTGATATACTGTAGCAGTTCATTTTTAGTTAGGTGGTATGCATTTTTGAAGTTATGTAGAGTGGCATATTGTATATTATTTCCATTCCTGTGAAACAATAATTTTCTTAAATCTGAGAGATTGTTAAAATCCCTATCCTTACAGGTTTTTCTTAGAAATTTATCTCTGCACTGACAAGAAATACATGTCCCTATATTTATACACATATGCATTAAGTGATAATTACTGCAAATGTAAATTAGTTTTTGATTGTCTTTAGTTGATGAGTCTCTTTACCAGTTTAATTGTTTCAACATGCAGCACTGATGTTGGAAAATTACAACATACAAAAGCTTAGCATACACACAGACATGAACACACACAAATATATATATATATATATATATATATATATATATATATATATATATATATATATATACTTATATACATGTTTGTTTATTTACATATGTATGTATACATTTTTTGCTTGCATGTACATGAAAGGAGAATAGCCTACCACTGCATGCTGCATGGCCTGTTCACTTTCAACTATCTCATGATCTTGATATAGGAGCCATATTTACCATGCTTAAGCTGCAGGGGGTAGAACTTCATCCTGTCTGTTCTGAACACAACAATACATTTCTTTGTCAGATGTGGACCACGAGTGCCACATAATTTGTGGTTAGATTCATAAAGCTGATAATGCAGCCACCTGGTGCAAAATAGTGCAGACATAGTTGTACTCTGTGGCCCAACATTGATTAAGTATGCAGTAGGAGCAACATTGCCCAGCTAGGGCAACATATGCAAGCAATTCACTGTTGAAAGAATAAGTGCAGAAGACTAAGGACCTGTTAATGAGCTGTTTCCTGTGGTACAGTTGTCCAGAGTTTGATTCCCAAAGCCTCCATTGCCTAACTGTGTGACTCTGAGCTAGTCACTTAACCAGACCATGCTCTTGAGCTGAGTCTGAAAAAGGTCCACAGACATCAATGCTTTACCCTGGTAAACAAATACAAATATGTCACTCAAGGATGTGGACAGCACTGATGACCTGGGCACAATGTAGTGTATTCTTGATGATGCTCATTCATACACACAATGATGTGTCTCCACAGACACAGTTGAGGGCCAAGCAAAGTCTCTACTATGTTTATATTATGAATGGAAAGGACTTTGGAGGATACAACAGTCAGAAAAGGGGAAGAGTGAAGAGCAGGGTAACACATAAAAGGACAAGCAGAACATGAAAGTGTTGTCACGAATATTGGAAGGGTATATTTGTTGTGGGACATGTGCCCATTTTATTTTATTTATTTTAAGAAGGTCATGTGGAAGGCAGTGAGGGGGTGCTGTGATTAAGAAGGAGGTATGTGGATGTCATTAAGGGCAGACAACTCAACATAAAAGACAGACAAAGGCTGATGTGGAAGTAATGACATAAATGGGAGGCCTCAAAGGAGAGAGAGACACACACACAGACAAACAAAGGGGGGACAACCACTGATAGGAAGGACTGGACAACAAACTGTGGAGGACACTGGCAAGGAAAAGGAACACTGTGGCTGGTTAAAAGATGGAATGATAGATGACTACTACTCTGCACAGTGTTGCACCCACCCAGAGGTCACTCATGTCCATGACTGCCCTCATGGCTGGGTCTAATTCACTGCTGATCTGTTGGTTGTGGACATGCATTGTGTGATTCAGCAAGTTACATAAGGAATCCTCGAACACAAACTGTAGAATGAAGAAATCCACCAAACTGTTAAATCTCTGTAACTGTTATTAATCGCTTTTCGTCCAACTGAATCATTGGACTTCCTCAGATAAAATTAATTTAAAAACTTCAGTTTAAATAAACCTCTAAAAATGTCACATGACCTACATATTACATATTTAAAGCAACAAAACTAATTTTGTTGTTGTGTCTTTCGGCTTTTCCCGGTTAGGGGTCGCCACAGTGGAACTCCGGTCCGCTAAATGATTGGCAGTAGATTTTTACGTGCCGAGTTGCCAGCCCTGACACACAACCTTTAATGAAGGTACGCCCATTCATGCATGTTTCCACACAGAAGACGCTCTAGTTGAGAATCAAACAGAACAACGTCTTACTGTGAGGCGACAATGCTACCGCAGCACCACCACTTTTGTTACAATCCATTAAACATGTGCAATTAAAACATCTTAAAGCCAGCCAAAATATCCCACTGAGATACTTTCAATAAAAATATATTATTTTCAATAAAAATATATTATATATATGCCTATGAAATTCAAAAAATGCACAAAACCAAATATTTGAAACATATTCTGGTGACAATATGTGCCCAATATCACCACCACTTATTATTCATATATGTGAAAAGATCTAAAATATAGAAAGAACAGAAATACATATATACATATATACTTATATATATGTACCAAAATCATCTGTCTAAACTTTTTAATTTTAATAGGCACATAATATAACATTTATCATTAAGCCCAGGGTATGTATAGGCATTAAGTCTTATTTGCCAAATAAGTTCCAGTTTCTCTAGTAACAGCGAAAAAGAACCACCCCTAGGATCATTCTTAACCCAGTCTATGACCTTAAACTTAAGTTTATGATCAGGGAAAGTAGATCTATGCCTTGCTAAAGCATTTTCTTCCTTGTGCTTATTTAATCTACGATCTGTCTTCCCAATATAAAATGATAGACAGACTTGACATTTTGCCACATACACTACTGCCTTAGAATTGCAGTTAAATGTACATTTACTAGTTATTTTAAGACCATTAATAACTGTACTAGTTCCTTGCTCCATTATGTTACAATAAGGACAATTACCACACTGAGTCATGCCTACTTTTGTAATAAAGGGCTTTTTCTCCTTATCTAATAAGTTCTTGAAATTTAAGCCCTTTTTCAAAACAAAATTCGGGGCGTCACCTAATTTAGATGCCAAAATCATGTCTTCCTTAAATATGTTCCAATTTTTGATGATAATACCTTTGATGTTTTTAATATCTAAGGAAAAAGTCAAGATGCATGCCAGATTGAAAATTGACCCCCTTATGTTGTTCTTCAAGTATTAGAGGAACCATGTTCCTGTCATTGTTGTTACCAAAATTATCTATTTGCCTTTCCTGTTTTAATATGGGCTTGTACTGTCCAGTACTTCTTTTCAATTTAACTTCCTCTATTAATTCATCTATCAATTTTACAGGATACGCCCTTCGTATGAACATCCTTTTTAAAATAAGGCATTCATCAAAAAATCATGTTCGGTAGTGAAGGGTCAATTAGTGCGAGCCACAAGAATGTCCACTACCAAACATGATTTTTTATACTGCTTATTTATACTGTACAAGTGTTCATACACTCTGTCCCTTAATCTACGATCTGTCTTCCCAATATAAAATTTTTCTATCAAGAAGTTAAGAAATAAAATAATATTGCATACTCTGACCCAAAGGAAATAGCTAATAATCAAATTTATCTAATTTATCTAATTTAATTTAGTTGAATTTTTTTCTCTGTCCAGATTTGTAACTATTCCACAGATTCCAAAATCCCAACCATCACCTTTAATTATCATGGAATAAGTTCTCTGAGTCCTCTCATACCTTATGCATGGTCCCTGACAATATATTGTGTTGCTTAATTATCAGTGCTAAACCCCTCTCTTAACTAAGCCCCTCAGCTGGTTAGATTCCTGAAGCTTGGAAAACAAACACTGTAATGCCATTATAAAAAGAATTTCCCACCACAGACCCTGGTAACTATAGACCAATTACTCTCACTGGCCTTGTATATAAAGCTATGGAATGTATTATCTCAGACCTCATTTATCTGGATATTGAAAATCTCATAATCCTGAACTCTCATTAAACTGGATTTGTCAAATGAAGGTCCTGCCTCTTTAACTTCATTAATTTCTCTGAAAAAATAACTGAAGCAGTGGTGTAGTGGTTAGCATTGTTGCATCACAGCAAGAGGTTCTCCAGTTCAATTCTTGGGTTGGGTGCCTTCTGTGTGGAGTGTGTGTGTCCTCCCTGCATTTACATGGGTTTCCTCAGGGTGCTCCAGTTTCCTCCCACATTCCAAAGACATGCATTGGGAGTGTTTCTCCCTGGGTCTCCACTGCTAATGGGCTCTGTCCCAGTCAGAGTTTCCCAATAAACAAATGTTAAATAAAAAAAATCTGTTACTCCTTCATATGGGAACTCATTGACCCAACACTTCAAAACCTTGCTGTTGTTGCAGATTCTACTTCCTGCATCTTCCCTTGCAGCTTAACTGAGTGTTTGTGTCAGTCTCTTACAGATGGTTGCAGAGTATTACCATGTGATGAGTCTTTAGATGCCTCCTGCTCCACCTTTTTATTCTTAATCTCTGGACTCACTGTCCCATCATACTGTCATATTATCTGTGTTGCATTTTTTACACAAAAATCCCTCATTTCACAAATATCCCATAACGTCAATTTGTATAACAAGATAGCAGTTATGCACTACATACAACATATCTAGACATGGTGGAGTCATTTAACACCATTCCCTATACAAACATTATTTACAGACTTGCAAGTCTGACTATAAATACTTTTGTTGTGTGGTGATAGTTAACTGTCTGACAGATCCTGAGTAATTACTGTAGTAGTTGCTACTTCCAAATGCAAAAAACTTAAAAGTGGTATAACACAGGGATCAGTGTTGTTCCCTTTCTTATTTGGCATGTTTTAGTCAGACTTTCTGGCTGACACTCCTACTCTATGGTTCTTAAAATTTGCAGACAACTGTAAATCGTGCTCTTAGTCAGTTCTCCACTGGCTCACAACTGCTCCAACATGGATTTCAACATGTTAACAACTGTTGCAAGGACAATGATTTCATATTAAATGTGGAAAAATAAGACATAGTTCATTTTGGTAAACAAAACATTTTCACATACCATATAGGTGACACACACCACCAGTCAGATGCTGTCATAATTGATCTAGGCTACTGTTGATAATTTCTTATCATTTGACCATCATGCCTCTGCAATAGTTCTGAAAGCTCTCTGTCTGGCTCATCCAGTTTCGAAAGACATCTCCACTAGATCGATCAAAGTCTTAAATCCCTTTTACTCATATCTCATAAGACCAATTCCTGAATATAATGTACCTTTTAGCATGTATTTTTCCAAACATATAAATCAACTTGAAAGATCTCAGAGATTCATAACTAAAAAGATCAGTGGCATCAAATATTACAGACTGGCAGCCCTCTCCCTGAATCCTCAATCTCTTATAAATTTCTCCATTGAGATGTGTCTAGCCTTTAGAGCCATGAAAGATCCAGCCCTGTTTGATCTATTCCTTCACAAAACAAATGGTACTTCAAATACTCAGTTAAAAGAACTAAGCATTTGTCAACTAATAAATAAAATGCATTGACGTGATAGAGTCATATCCTAATGTATACAATACATCTGGGACAAACTTCAACCACATGGCAAGCAGAGTTGCACCCTTCCCATTGTTAAGGTAAACCTAGTTAATTGGGTGGGCAGCATCAAATCATCCCCAGTCTATGTTATTTTGTCCTGTTAGAGGTTGGAGGCAACTTCTGAATATGCTTTTTTTTATTTCCACTGGGCCTGTAATGGCCTGTAGATTGATTTTCTAGTACCTTCCCATGAACCTATGAACCTATGTCTGTACTGAATCAGCATCTGATAGTGATGGGAGCTTAACTCTTGCACAGTCAGAGAGTACAGTTCCACTGTCAGCAATAGTTACAGCGGAGGGCATGCTACTATTCACAATCACTGACTCTGCTATGTTGCTTGTGGAACCCTTCACCACCTTTCCAATGGGTGTGTAAATACAGATCATGTCTAAAAGCCTTACAAAGGGAGTGCCCTGTTCACCCACTCACAGATTGGTGTAGGCAATGGTTATACACAGGGTTTGGGACAGCATTAGAAAGTCACAGGTCCATGACTGTCAACACCATGGCTACCTCTCATTTCCCAAACTAGGTGTCACACATGACATTATGCAATGGATGGACAGGCTGTTGATCTGGACACAGATGGATGTCACCAGTGCAATGGTAGAGCTAACATACTGCAGAGTATGCATAACAACATACATAAAGGCATGCCATTACTGCCTCCATGGGATTATCTGTCTATATGCACCAGAGCCGATGCTTTTCCTGCGGCCATTGCTTTGCTGCCTTCACTGTAGATAAACCCTAAAGGACAGGTGTGTTGAGGACATGTAATGCTACTTCCTCAGGACCATTAACCAGTAGTAAGCTTGGTACAGCATGATATGGCCACCTGTTCAGATGTAGCCTATGTGGCAGTCATGCATATAGCATGATTAGGCAGTCACATGGTGGCAATGCTATTATTTATTTATTGATTTACTTATTTACTAACATTTGATTACCAGGAAAGTCTGACTGGGTAGAAGCCCATTTTCAGAGGAGGCCCAGGAGAAAAGCACCAAATTATTACAAAACATTTTAAGAATCATTTTACAATCTTCAAAACTTAAACAAAAACAGGGTATGCTATTCCTCAAAGGAGCCATTTACAATTTGCACCACTCCCACCAGAGGTTACATAATACCTGTCACAGCCACATCAATGCAGTATGATGCCTCCTGTGGAAGCTATGTCCCCTGCCACCAGTGCATTACAAGCACTGACAGCATCTGAACAGCTGACCTCCACAGGAAGCACCTTTTTCTCACTCATCAGCATACTTACCTTCACCCAGTCACCTAGTCATCTAACTCAATCTGTTACACTTCCTTAAACCTACCCTTTTCCACCAATATAGCCATTGCTGCTCAGTGGCATAGTATGTCCTCACCTGTGCAAGTAATAACAACTGTGCTCTGCCTTCACCATTGTGTTAGATGGTATATACAATGCCTAATGCACAGTGTGGCCAGTAAGTGCACTGTATATTATTGCCTGGGTGCAGTATTACATGCATCACGTTTAATTTATAGTGTTCTTATTTTGGCCAACAGTTATGAACCAGATGCTACCTTTTTGCCAGAACTGCAGCATATTGTGTCTGTCTCAACCTTGCATGGGTTTTTCCTGCAGCATGTCCACTGATGAATCCTCACCCATCTCTTCCCTCACTTCTAGCCCTAGCTTTTCTGATACTTCAGTGGTGATTCTTCCTTTTGCTGTTTGCATACTGCCATGTTATGACCATCACACAAAAACAAATATCTTCCTGTATGTATCCAGAACATTCTGCAGTGCAGCACCAGAAGATCCTAGACAGTAGAAGTGGGGCCTCAGCATTCTGCATAATGGGATTATAGTTACTCTCCTACTAGTAATGCTTAATGTAGTAACCTTTTCAATGGTCTCATTAGCCATAATCTTAGTAAGAGTCATTGGATGTATAAAAGTATAAAGCAAAAACTAAGCACCCTGGTAAAGAAAAAGCCACCTCTCTGAGGGGAATCCAAAAACTAGTGCTTTATTGAAGAAGCTTATTTAATAAAGTTTACTGGTCTTGTGTTATGGATGAAATAAAAATATTTTCATCATTTTGCCTGGAATGTCAAAAGACAGAAAATACCCTTGGGTCTGTGGACACTTAGATACCCTTGCTTATAGCAGCTATCCAATTTGAGTGAATGGCAGTGGACATTGTAGATCCATTTGAGAAGTCAGGTAAAGGGTATTAGTATAACTTGGTAATAAGTGATTATGCAACACGTTTTTCTTTTTTTTTCCAAATATTTTTATTCTTCTTCTTCTCTTGTATTGCATGCATGTTACAAAATCCAGTCAATATGCAAAATACAGTACAATCATCATCTGTTTAAGAATTCAGACATACATAGGTACATCATGTATCAAGAGAATTGTCAGTGTTCCAACAAAAATACTCAACCTCCTACATTCACTATGTACAAAAGAGTGTTACAGATGGTCAATTTCTAATTAATATTGTGTCACAATTAGCGTACTGTTTCAATACGGATACATATATAGAATAGTGGTGACACAAAGCTCATGAGGGTGAGTGCTTTTGTGGCCTTTTTCATTTAATAATCATGATAATTTGTCATTCCACATTCAGCTAATCTTTCACAATATGATCCAGGAGAAGACTCCAATTATTTTGGGAAATAGGAAAGCTTACTATGATTATTCATTACATACTTATGTGCCTATACTTCTGAAACCCTCCCATGATAGTTTGGTATGACCTAGCCAGTTCTGGGTAATATACAATTTCACTAGAGAGGAGAGAGTAATTATAATGTATAGGTTAAAGTTGGGTATTTTTTGAGAGGTTATATGCAAAACTGCAAATTCCCATGATAATGTGGATTTCTGATATCCCATCTTGTCTAGTCTAACTCTCAACAAGCACCATAATTTATAAGTGCATTTGCATCTCCAGAAGATGTGGAGTAAATCTGCTATTTTTGAGTAACAGCACTGACAGTTTGGAGAAACCTCCGAACTGAAGTTGCTAAGTACTTCTGGGTTGAAGTAAGCATTGTTGGTTATCATTAAATGAGTATATATGAGTTTTTTGAAAGGGATTTATTTATTTATTGGATTTGTTTACCCCATCTTCAGAGGAGAAGCTCCTGACATACAGTAGAGAATTCTAACAATACTAACAATACAAACAAATTTAACAAACATGAATAATGTTTAATATGTATCAGCGTTTATACTTCAAAAGCAATTAATTATGGTAAAGACATGTAATACAGTTTCAAAACAATGTGTTTTACTAAACATTTGTTAAAAGGAGACATATTTTAACAGTGCCAGGAATGGGTCAATGTAAGATCAGTGTGCTTGCCTAGGATTTAAGACCACTCTAGCTTCTAATAGGAGAAATGTAAGCAAAACGTTAGCTATGAGGAGATAAATAGTAGTCATGGGGGTTGAGCTAGTTAGGAGAAAGAGCAGTGATATAAGATATAGTTTGGGTATAATTGTAATATGAGATATAGGATCATAGGCGGTTACTAGGCTAATGACCATAGGGCCCTTACAAACCCAGCCAAGTTTTGCCTTATTTTCACAATCAGCACCTGTCATCATCCCTGTCCAAGAAGGACATAGGTGGAACCCCTGAGGTGAACTTTTGGTTACCCTTCCCATCATCCAGATTGCGTTTGAAGATGGCTAATGCAGTGCTCTGCTTGATGTGAAGGGGAAGTCTGTTCCAAAGGTGTGGTATCCCCTGGGAGACAAATCTGTCCCACCAGCAGGCTCTATCAATGTCACATAATCAGGTTAAGGCCATTAGAGCAAGTAACCCATGTACCACCAGACTTATGGCTATACAGCATTTCCAACAAAGCAGGGTCAAAGATTGCCCTGTATGTAAGGCAGAGATCCCCTCTGAGCAGTCTGTATAAAACAGAATGAAGTCACAGTGATTTCAGATGGTCCTCACAGGGCAGATGCTGAAGACCCTGAATTCTCCTTGTGAGGAACCTCTGTGGTCTCTCCAGCCACCACAGGTGCCTGGAAAAGTACATAGCAAAAGGGGCACCATGCTCAATTATTATCCTGATAACAGACGGACACAGGGAGGTTATAACTTCTTCTGGAGGTAATACCCTTACTCATGAGATGAGCAATATAGAATGCCCTTCTTACCACTGTGAAGACATGGTGGTCAAAGGTAAGGTTGCTGTCAACCTGTGTGCCAAAGACTCTCACCACTGAGTGCAGACTTTGGGTATTATTGATGTGATAGTAAGCAGGAACAACACTCTTACCAAAAGGGACAATAATACATTTTTTGCATTGAGCCCAAGGTCATGACTTTGGCACCAGTCGTTTGTTTAAGACCCTCTTGCAGGATGTTGACATAATTTGGGGACTCTGTGACAGCTCCCAGTTTGCAGACATTGGCAAACTTTGTTAGCCAAAGACCTTAAGTTTTAGCTTGCTCTTCAGAGAAATAGATTCCAGGCAGCAGAGGTCCCAGGACCAATTCCTGTCGAACACCACTGGCTACATGTACGCTGTTGGAGGTGGATTCCCCCATCCCAGCTATATGAGTTCTATCAGTGAGCCAGTTAGTGACCCATATAATGATACACAGGTTGATGCCTAGCTAGGTGAGCTTGTCAACTATGCCTGAGTGGGGGGATAGCATCAAAAGCCTTGGCTAAGTCCAGGTAGGCTGTGTGCACAGACCTCCCATGATTAAGGGCCTTGGTGACTGTCTCAAAGAAGTCCACCAGGTTCAACAGGCATGAACTCCCATTCACAAATCTAAACTGAGTAGGGTCAAGTGTCTGGAGGTTACCTCAACGACATTGGGGAGTGGATAGACTTAACCAGGAGTTTGGTAGGAGCAGAGCCAATGATTTGCTAGATGTTCTTTTAGGAAATGTTTGAACTCATGATAGTTAGGGTTTTTTGCTATGGGTTAGGGAAGATTGCTCCAGAGCTTGGCAATTTTATATGAGTAGAGGGAGGTGCCTAGTATGTTGGGGGGTTGAGATTAATTTTAGTGTTCCTTCAACAGCATTAGATTTTTGTTTTTCAGAGCATTCTTTGATCGTATCAATCCAGTATTTTGAATACAACAATGATGATTGGTATTTAAGAAATATTATTAACTTATACTTGTTAGATAGCATCTTTTTCTTTAAGGTTAGTAAGTTCCATAATGTAATACATGTATCTAAGTCTTTTTCACTAGCTTCAAATATTGAAGTAAACAGTTCTCTGATTTGCCTTGGCATTATGATGTATCAGTTTGGAAGGTTGAGCAACACATTTTTCTGAGGAAAAACCTGTCACGAAGATCCAAAGCACAGGGAGAAGATGAAATTAGTAACAATGACCTGAGAACACTTCAGCAGGAACTTACAGTACCATTATATCTATTATTCAATAGGTCATATAAATATGGGGAGATTCCTCAAGATTGGAAACATGCACTTATTATACCTGTCTTTAAGAGAAAGGAGAGTAGGACAAACATACAGACCCTAAGTCTACTTTCATGTTGTGGAAAAATAATGGAGAAGGTAATACTGGATAAGTTATTGTCAGAATTGGATAGGTTGGGACTTGAAACCATATATCGGCATTCATATGTAGAAAATCGATCTATTACCACCTGTAACATGATGTTCTATAACAATATAATAACAGTTATGAATGAAAATCATGCTGTAATTTGTACAGATTTAACTTTAGCATTTGATAGGGTCATACACAAAACAGTGATCAATAAATTAGAACAACTAGGTATTGATGTACTCTTAATAAGATGGATAACTGCATGGTTTTCAATAGGACATGGCAAGTATCACATAGCAAACAGACAGCTGAAATCCTTGGTTACAGTCAGGATGTTCTAAAGGGCTCTCTCTTAGGCCCTTAGATTATATCTTTCAGACTTAACTTTTTCATCTGAGGTGTTCTACAGTCTATATGCAGATGATCTGAAACTGGGTAAACTGATTACATGTGTTACAGATAACTCATGTTTGCAAAATAAGTTGACTAAATTGCCCATTTGGGCACAGGAGAATAATATGCTGATAAATACATCAAAAACTAAGCATATTAGATTTGGGAGACATAAATTGAAAGGTGAATATTTAATACACCACACAGTGATTGAAATTGTAGACTCATTTAAGGACTTGAGTATATGGGTAGATTCAGCTATGAGTTTTTCTAATTGTATCAACCAATTGGTTAATGATAGTTATAGAACTATAGATTGTATAAAAAGATTTATAAAGTCTAGGAAATAAAAAATGATGAAGATGTTGTTAGTTACATTAAACCCAAACTTGAGTATGGAATAACAATATGGAAACCCTATAAGAAAACAAGCATGAGTAAACTGGAAAGAGTACAGCAGAATTATACCTATGGCATCCATGGATGTGAAAAATTAAGTTATTATGAAAGACTAAAATATTTGAACTTGTACAGTGTCTCTTACAGATATCGAAGAGATCTTATTCAGGTATATAGGGCATTTAGAGACAACTACCTCTGGAGATGTTTGGGGTTATCAAAATTACTAGAGAATCATCAGACAACATATGCAGAAGAATGTATAGGAATGAGAAGTGTACTAATTAGATCTCTGACAGAGTAGTGATGCATGGAACAGAGTACCAAGTACATTAAAGCTAGTACTAGTTTAGATATTTTTAAGAACAGCCTGGACAGTTATTATGGAAACAAGTGTTTTGGTATATTGGCAAGCTAGTAAGGCATTAATGCCCATGCTTGAAATATTTGTATGCATGTATGTAGCATGTATGTAAACATATAGCTAAAGAACAGATTGGGAATTCCCAGAGAAATTCTTATGGAATGCGGCACTCTATTATTTCCTTAGTAAGGCATGAACTCTTGACACTTCCTACTGGAAAAACAGCTAAGGAAAGTCATAGAACAGGATAGGAAAAAATTGCAGCCAGCTGCTCTGATCTCTCATCTTCATAATGATGGAGGTATCCCAAGCTTTAAATGGGTTCTCTTCATTTGAGCTGCAGCTTCACAGATAAAAAGAGGCTTGCTAAATACAGCAAAGGAGGCCAGGATGGTAAAATACAACTCCCTTTAAAACTGTTATGTAGAATTTTACATTCTTACAGAAGAAATTAAGAACTATAATGACTACAGTAAAATAATATAAGAAAAGTGCAGAAAAAAACATAAATAGCATATCGTTGAAATGCTCAGCTTACAGAGCTTAACACAGCAGACAAAGTACATGTTTTAATGTCCATAGTTAAGCACAAGTTCCTTGAAAACTGGAAAGGACCTTCTGACAATATAAAACAGGTATGTGAAGTAAATTATAAAGTGAGACAACTTGTAAAGAGGAGACCAGAACAGCTATAACAAATAAATGTGTTGAATCCTTGAAAAGAAACTGAGGTACCTGTAGTGATATATTTGCAAATGATGTTAAAAATATCACAATATCTTTTGAAGTTAAGAGAGCTGAAGCATGATTACTATCCCATAAGTAAGGATCTAAGGGGTGTTCAGAGGAATAGGGAATAGGGATATAGTTTCAGAATTGCCTGCCAGGAAAATTTAATCCAGCACTGAAATAGTACCTGGTAAAAAAGCAAATCTAAAACTATAATGGATATGAGAATCCTAAAGCCTAGCAAAAATCCCATATTGCGTGGACTAACCGTATTGTACTGGTGCCCAAGTCTAATGGAGCTATTATTGCACATACTCAGAACAACATTTACCCATTCACTCACACACATGTTCCACATGTGCTATCTCATACTCACACACACACACACACACACACACACACACACACACACACACACACACACACACACACACACACACACACACACACACACACACATTATCACTCCCCACCTACCACTCTTCACTGAACTTACCTGAAGAGTCAGTGCTCCCTCAGGTGTAAGGACTGAATGAGTGAATGCTGTCTTTTTACAGTGGTCAGTTTTTCCTCCCAGAGCAAAAATTTACATGGCTTACTGATTCTTGGAATCAACTGATCAAGCAAATTGGGAGCTGTCAATATTTTGGGGGAAGAAAACATGCCTAATTAATACTGATCCCTTCCATGAGGCCCCTACAGGGGAAAACGTCAGTATTAGATGGAGTTCTAAATTTAAAAGGCTTAGTGCAATGTGGAAACTTTCCAAGTTAAGACCTCTGTATTATGCTAAACTTTCCTCCCAGGGTGAGTTGCTATTCTGTCCTCCTCATCAGAACAGAATTAGTGAAGTCTAGATGTGAGCGCTGAATCCTAAGCAGCATTTTTTATACTGTAAACTGCTAAAACACTAAATAAAATTAACTGTAGAAGAAAAGCAGTCATTAAATGTGCTTGCTACTCAAGGTCTGTCTATGTCATATTGACATTCATCTCACTGTTTATGAATACCATCATGCTTTGCACTTTGAATAATTAAAGCTGGGCTGAAGTAAGATGTTAGAGTGTTGCCTGTTCTGTTCACTCAAAGGTATACCAGGCAAAAAATCAAGCTCAGAAATAAATACTGGAACAAATCAAGATCAACTAAAAACCCAGTAGATCAACAAAACTTCAGACAACTAAGAAACAAAACTAAAAAAGCAGTGCAGACTGACAAAAGAAACTATTACTTACAATTCCAACAGACCCACCATAATCAACCACAAAAGTTCTGGGCAAGTATTAATCAATTATTACACCCAGGTCAATCCATCACACCACACCCACAAGACACAGACCAAGAGAATCCGAAGCAGACTGCTAATACCATTAATACCCATTTCACTGAGGCCATTCAAAATCTTACTAATCAGCTATCTACTCAGGACTTACTTATATCCAACCATAACACTAACCCACCCCCTCCTTTTTTCTTCCAACCAGTACCAACTACATACATTCTAGCCCTCATCCAAAAGCTCAAACCATGTACTCCTTCAGCTGACATGATTCCTGCTGAATACTTACAAAAGGCAGCCAAATCTATTGCATACCCCATTTCCATTCTTATTAATAGAACTATCACTGAAGGACACATCCCAAGCATATGGAAGGTCTCCCATATTATTCCCCTTCATAAGGGAGGTAACTCCACTGAACTCTCCAACTACCGTCCCATTGCCCTTCTGTCTCCCCTAGCTAAGATCATGGAAAAATGCATCCATAAACAATTGCTAGACCACCTAATCCAATATAACTCACTTTCCAACTCACAACATGGTTTCAGACCCTCACACAGCACTACTACTGCCCTTTCAGGCCCTCACACAGCACTACTACTGCCCTTTCAGACCCTCACACAGCACTACTACTGCCCTTTCAGACCCTCACACAGCACTACTACTGCCCTTTCAGACCCTCACACAGCACTACTACTGCCCTTTCAGGCCCTCACACAGCACTACTACTGCCTTTTCAGACCCTCACACAGCACTACTACTGCCCTTTCAGACCCTCACACAGCACTACTACTGCCCTTTCAGGCCCTCACACAGCACTACTACTGCCCTTTCAGACCCTCACACAGCACTACTGCTGACCTTTCAGACCCTCACACAGCACTACTACTGCCCTTTCAGACCCTCACACAGCACTACTGCTGCCCTTTCAGGCCCTCACACAGCACTACTACTGCCCTTTCAGACCCTCACGCAGCACTACTGCTGCCCTTTCAGACCCTCACACAGCACTACTACTGCCCTTTTAGGCCCTCACACAGCACTACTACTGCCCTTTCAGACCCTCACACAGCACTACTACTGCCCTTTCAGACCCTCACACAGCACTACTACTGCCCCTTCAGGCCCTCACACAGCACTACTACTGCCCTTTCAGACCCTCACACAGCACTACTACTGCCCTTTCAGACCCTCACACAGCACTACTACTGCCCTTTCAGGCCCTCACACAGCACTACTACTGCCCTTTCAGACCCTCACACAGCACTACTACTGCCCTTTCAGGCCCTCACACAGCACTACTGCCGCCCTTCTTTCCTTCACTCTCTGTACCTTAACAGGCTTTCATCTGCACTGTTTATAGATCTGTCTAAGGCGTTCAATATGGTAAATCACCAAATACTTATAAATATCCTCAAATCTCTGTCACTAGATGCATCTGCTATAAAATGGTTCCAGTCCTATCTAGAAAACAGACAACAGGCCGTGCTTTGGCATAATATTCTATCTACCCATCTACCCATTAACATAGGGGTCCCCCAAGGGTCCATATTAGGACCCCTCCTATTTTCTATATTTATCAACGACCTTCACCTAGCAATCCCCCAAGCTACATGCATATAATATGCAGATGATTCGACACTTATATGTTCAGCCACATCAATATCTGAGCTTTACTCCCTCACCCAAAAGGTCTTTAACACAGTTGAACTATGGTTTACTCAACGCTGTCTCCTACTTAACCCCAAAAAAACTAAACTCCTTCTTTTCACTCCTACTAGTAAGTCCCCCCTATTAAACCTCAAAGTAACATCCGATAACAATACTCTTATATCCCCAGACTCAACTACCAAACTACTTGGTATCACCATAGATAACAACTTAACTTTGATACCCATATTAATAATACCTTAAAATCTGTTAACAGAAAACTGGGCTCTCTCTACAGAATCAAACCCTTTCTCTTTCCTACAGCAAGAACAACTATTGCTCATACTCACCTAATTTCTACTCTCCTCTATGCCTCACCCATATACACTAACATCTCTAAAATCAACCTTAATAAAACAGAAAGTGCCTACAATAGCATAGCCAGATTTGCTACAGGTAAACCTTTCAGAACCCACCACTGTATTAACCTAAAGCAACTAGGATGGCTTCAATTACAAAATCAGCTTAAATTCCACCAACTTACCATTGCCCACAAAACCCTTTACCATCCTACTAATACCCCTATACTATCTACCCTCATTGTCCTCTACAACAATATTAAGACCTTACGTTCGTCACAAAGACTTCTGGTAAATATTTGTAAATCTAACAACAGGGCTGGAGACTCTCTTTTCTGTAATACTGCTGGAAAATCCTGGAACCTTCTTCCTACTGAACTTTCCTCTGTTTCCTCAATATCGCTCTTCAAAAACAAACTGAAACTTTTTCTCAAAACACACTGGTTATGCCCTTGTACTAAACCTGACTGATTTATTACCTTTCTTCCTTGGATCTACCTACACTCCTCTTTTCTATATTCTTGTTCCTTTTCTTAGTAACAACAAACTTATTCCTTTCTAGATCTTTTCTTATTATCTCCTCATAACTTCTTTAATTAAACCTGTTTTTAACACATATTCTGAATATTACAGCTCATACTTTTGTTGTCCTTCTTTATGCCAACCCGCTTACTAATAACTTATCTAACTCAGCTGCTATCCTTTAAATGCTATATTGCAACTACAGCTGTATTATGTTAAGTGTTTTTAACTTAGCACTAGACTAAGAACAAACAACCACTGAGATTACTCCTTGTCTTTTTTCTAGCAATGTTTAACATGAATTTAATCTTGTATATGTTATTATATTCATGCTTCCTCAGAGCTTATCTCCCTGGAACTCTGAGATTATTCCTGGTCTTTAACATGAAATTGATCTTGTATATGTTATTATATTCGTGCTTCCTCAGAGCTTATCTCCCTGGAACTCGGGGATTATTCCTGGTCTTTCTTTCTAGCAATGTTTAACACGAAATTAATTTTGTATATGTTACTATATTTATGCTTCCTCAGAGTTTATCTCCCTGGAACTCTGAGATTATTCCTGGTCTTTCTTTCTAGCAATGTTTAACATGAAATTAATCTTTGTATATGTGATTATATTTTTGTGCTTCCTCGGAGCTTATCTCCCCGGGCCTCTACTGAAAATGGACATGTATCCAGTTAAACTAGCCCGGTCAACAAATGTAAAATAAAATAAAATAAAAATATATCTACAGGTGGTTGAAGTTAGATTCCTAGAGAATTAAGTGCCATAATCATCACATGTCAAATAATGGAATGCTGATGACTCTTTTCCATATGAAGTCACTACCTGTACAGTTTCTATGTGTGCCTCAGCTATAATTTCTTTGTTTAGGAAAATTTCTCCATTCTTTATACTTCTGCCACCATGGAATTACATTTTAAAGATATGCAGGGTATATCCCTCACATGGGGGTGCAGACGGGGTTGCCTCTGCAAAAAAAAAAATACAGTTTAAGAGTTCACTCATTTGTTTGTTCAGTAATTTGTATTCAGCAATATGTTTCATCGGTGTCTTCTCAGTTGAGGCTTCGTGGATGATCCCCACCAGAATATGAGTTATTCCCATTTATTAGCAGATGTTACTAGCTCTTGATTTTGTGTTGATTTTGTGCTATAAGAAAAGCTCATACTGAAATATTAAGTACAAGGAAGAAGAAAAATAAAATGAAGGTTTTTGAAGGAATCATACATTTTACTCTGTATGAACTTTGCTTCTTATTTTCATTTCACGTGCTTAATAATTGTGTACATGCATTCCCTGTTAAGTGTGTACACTTAGTACTGGTTAGTGTTGCCAAGGACTAATCAAAACAGCTTTTTCATTTAACAGAAACAGTTGCCTATAGTGAGTAGAAGGCAAACTGAATTGACTTGAATCAAATCTAACTGAACATAGACTAGTATCTACACAAGTGACATACACTGATTTCATTGAGCCCCATTCCACTGAATGCAAGTTGTGTAGCACTGATATATGTTAGTTTAAATACTGTTTCACTGATATTTGAACTCTTCTGTTTGTCAAATAGTTAACAGTATAAATGAAGCAGTAAGTACCATTCACTTACAGTGCCAAATTACCAAATTTAAACATAAGTTCTGGAAGTGGGAGATGCTTTAGGTTTAGTTAGTAGGAGAAGACTTCGGGTTAGGGAGTAGACTTGGAGTTTTAGGGTTAGAAAGTGGTCAGGGTTTAGGGAGCAGGATGGGAGGCTTAGGATTAGGAAGCAATTAGTGAGTTTTGGTTTAGGGAGTGGGAGGGGAGTTGTAGGTTTACAGAGTGATCAAAGAATTTTAGTAGGAGGAAGTTTTTTTGTGGTAGAGAGTGATTAGGGAGTGGGAACAGATTTTAGTTTTAGAGAGCAAAGGGAGAGTTTATGTTGAGGGAGGAGAAGGGCAGGCTTAGGCGTAGGTGCCAATTAGGTAATTAAGGTTTACAGAGGGGGGAGTTTTAGGTTTGGTTAACAATTGGGGAATATACATTTAGGCAGTGGTTAGGGAGTTTTAGGGTTAGATTGGGTGTTCTGGGAGGGGTATTGGAAGGTTATGTACATTGGGAGGAAAGGTATAGTTGGTGGGAGGTCACTTGGAATTGTACATTATTCAGTTTGTTTATTAGGTTGAATTTTCACTGAAATGCTTATTGATGAGGTATTTTTATAGACATATAGATCTGTGCAAAATGTATCTTGGAATGTTGTGCATTACAAATATTTAAATTGTAATCTATAACTTAAATGAAGTTTAAAGTGGAAACACAAGGAAGATGGAAATGTGCATTTTAAGATAAGATATATGCTTATTTTAGCCACATTGAATATCAAAATTATTTGAAAAAAACTCTTTGTTTACTATACAGACATCTGCACAGTGCAACTAGTGTGCACAGTAATTGTTTTTGTATGCATCTTTAATGTTTTAAGGAAATAAAATGGTCCCTATTAGAGTAACAGATTTTAAAAAAATCTGAAAATTTTGTATTTATTGCAAGCAAATTGCCATTGAACTCTCCAGAAATGATTTAGATTGTTACATGTGACATATATGCCTGATTTTATATTATATTACATTATATTATATTATATTATATTATATTATATTATATTATATTATATTATATTATATTATATTATATTGTATAATATTTATGGAGCTTTTTTCATGGAGATTTTTTCTCTCTTGGCTCTGATGAAAATGGGTTCACCCCAGAAAGAGTATCTCTTTCAACAATGTAAAATAAAATAAAATAAAATGCTGTCTCAATGTCATGGAAACTGCCTCAACGTACTTTGAAAAAAAAAATTTGGAGTTGCGTGGTCATAAGATATGCATGTCCCCAAGTGTATAATATGATTTATGACAATACCATGAAAAAGAATTAGCATGACTCTGTAACATAGCATGTTTGAAAGGACATTAAAAATATGCAAGACTTTCTATGAAAATTTTCCATAAAGGAGATGATGTAATAGTGTGTAGTATAGCCAGTATTTTGTACATTTGCTTAGGTCTACCATGCCTTTATAAGAATATGTAATCCTGATCTATTTCATTTAAGATTTGGCAAAGGAAAATACAGTATAGTCATGATCATGCCTTTTTAAAATTAATATTATATTTGTAACTGAGTTAACAGTCTATAATATCGTGAAATAGTATGTATATAACAACCTGCACTGTGTCTTAACATAAAACCATTCCATTTTTTTCTAAGCTAAAATATAGGTTTTACAGTTTCCTTCATTGTCATCATATTATAACTCTTAGGGCAATCTCCACAAAAAAGGCCTAATGTTTGAAGCTTGAACTTAAGGTCGCAATGTACAGATGGTCTTGTTGTTGTCTTTCGGCTTTTCCCAGTTGGGGGTCGCCACAACGGAAGTCCGGTCTGCTAATGATTGGCAGTCGATTTTGACGAATGCCGAGGTGCCAGCTCAATGTTCAACCTTCAATAAAGGCACACCCATTTACGCATGTCTTTCGAATGGCCACCCAACCATGGGGAGGACATGCAGACTCCACACAGAAGGCACTCCCCGCACTCCAGACAAGAATCAAACAGGAGAACCTCTTGCTGTGAGGCAACAATGCTACCGCTGCACCACCACGGAATATTGTACAGATGGTACAAGTCCCAAATTTTATTTTAGTTTATGTGCATTACACATGCCCCTTTCTCTGCTGGAGCAGAGCTGAGGCTCTGACTGTGACCTACCTGTCCAGAGTTCAGTTATTAGCTCAGGGTAGACACCTACTAGAGTCAGTGAGGGTTGGAAAGAAATGATGAGGTTCAGCCTGCTCTTGTCTCCTCAGTGGAAATTACAGGGCATAGGCAGGAAACAGACCCAAGGCAAGAGAGATGTAATGGTCCTACTGGAGCCATACTGTCCCAGAGTTACACTGTGTTGGTGGCAGCCTGCCCTTGGGGGATGTATCACCAAATAGGTGAAGGCAGTTCCCACACAGTGCCATTGTTTGTCCTCCATAGTGTAAGCCAAGGACATCAGAAGGTGGAAAGTTTTATACAGAAAAGTGCTGGCATGAGCAACATAGTTGCATTAATCAGGCTCCTCTCTGACCCCATGGAAGCTGTACTCACTTGGCCTTTCCTGTCTGCCAATGTGGCCCCTCTCCTTGTTAGTATCACAAAGTGAATGGTGGTACCACTTCATCTTTACATCCTATCAAGGCAGCCCGAATCATAGGTTAGTATCAGGAGTGGAGGCAAGCAAAACTGGAGGGGTGACTAGCAGGTAATGATTTAAGTTGCATGGTTAGGGATCCCACAGCCAAAAAAACTGACTGACAGGTTAGATCAGTTGCAGATTTATTAACTTTTCAAGAGCCCATAATTATGCTCAATATATAAAATTGGCAAATACACAGCTGAATTAATTTCTTCCTTCAGATGAGACTTTAAACTGAGGCTCCATCTGCATGTGTTGATAGTACGTGCCCATGGTACACATTGAAAATAGTACAGGGAGATCCCTGATGTCCAGGCCACCCCCCCAGTAGTATAAATACCACCTTGGGTCTTCCCTTAAAAGAGGTTGGCATCCTAGTGGAATTAACCCAGTCAACAAAAGATAAATAAACAAATGAAAATAAAATAAAATAAATAGTATGACACCATGCTGTGTTACAAGTGCAACATTCAACAACATAAAATGTGCTTAAAAAAGAAAACAGTGACATGGACAATGAAAGAGGAAATTGCAGTGAATAATCAGTATATATAAAAATAAATAAATACACGTAAGACATAAACACCAACACAGAGAACAGATATAGACAACAAAATGTAGTTATGGCAATATTTTGCAACAACCTTAATGAAAAACTAATTGTACCAGAACCAGTATAGTTCATACCTGATGGTGAATTTAATTTCCTATCATAGTTCTGAGACATGCAATTGTAAATCCCAGAATTACAGAAAAGAAACATAAGTATTGCAGAGAACAGTGAATATTGAAAATCCTTCCTGTCCTTTAAAACCATTTTTAGTAGGGGGCAAGCTGTTCCACATTCCCAATGTGCAGAACATCACTGTTCTATGCCCCTAAGATCACCATACCTTGGAAAAATAGGAAAACTCCAAGTTACAGTGATCTTAGACATAGTAAATGTATCCATGATTTTTTGTACATTCAGTCTTGCTATTCTGAGAGTTACACAGGGTGTGTCACTGAGAACAGATTTACGAATAAGTTTGAGATTACACTGACTTACTTAGTGGATAATCTTTATACCACCTTTATGAAAATATGCTTAAGAGGTAACTGTGCCTCTGAGTAAAAAAGTGTCTGTCAGTTGTATGAAGTTCTTAAAACTTAAACATATAAACGATAAAGATCTAAATAAATAAAAATTACAATGCAGTTACTTTATAAATACATCAAAAGAGTACTTCATAAAAAAGTAGGGAAGAACATACTCTTGTATTGCACACGTTTATTTGTACTATGACATGATTTATTAGCTTGACTGGTTCAAATATCCAATTCATCCGGACATCTACTGTGAAATGACAAAAGACAAGTTTGAGAAAATGAGTGTGTTGCTCCCTAAATATAATGCATTAGAGTGGCACAGCCCGATTTCTCTGGTTTGTAACATCTATGTGTCTGTGGCTAAAAATGATAATCTTCTCAATGTTTCATGTTAATGACATGGTTTCAATGGTCACATCGAGAGATGTTGACATTTTCATTTTTATTTTTAGCTTCTTCATTCTTTGCATGACATTTGGCATTGCCTGTTGGTGACTGCCAATGGTCACTTGCAGTGAATGACAGTTCACTTCCAAAAGCAAAAATTCAAACATTTAATTTGGAATTCGTCAGTAGTATAAATGAGACTGACACGATTGTGTTTTAGTCAGCACTCTGGGCAGCACTGAGTGAAGAAATTAGAGCTGCTACATAGCTTTCTTTGTGGCTCAAGGTATTAATGTAGCAATTTTGAGTAGCAGCAGAGGTAATGAAGGGTCCAAATCCAAAGTACAAATACGTTTACTTACTGGATCAGAATAACTATTGTCACAGAATTTTTATTAGGAATTTAACATGAAGTACAACTTTCAATTTGCAAAATTAAATTTGCAAAGCAACTCTGTATAATGAATGCTTAATTAGTAAACTTGCGTGTGAATTTTGCTAAACATAATGAGTATTGTGTATTTTACGTACATTTGAATATGTATAATCTTCAGAATAATTTTTGGAAAAACATTTTTGGAAAAAAGTATGACTCATCACAAATATCATTATTAGGTGGGTAGGACAGCATGTCATATAAAGTATGTATGGCACCTTCTTTGATATGTTTGACTCAACTCATTCAAATAAGTGCATAGGAAATTGATTTCCAGCAATAAATACTGCCGTCTACATTTAAGTCTATTAATTTAACAAGTGAAAGTTAAACACAAAGCGGTTTGTCATTATTAGAGCTCCTTACATGTTGAAATTGTTACACCTAAACTTAAAAGCTCAAAATGTTTGATTGCCTGTGACATTAATAGTTAATAAGCAGACATTAGCAGTTTAGCCTTCTTTTTAGTCATGGGTTCACTTCTCAGGTGCTATTTGTTACAGTTTGTAAAATATATGTCCCACAAACCCATTATGTCTTAAATTATATCATTTTTATCTAGCACCAACTCTGATTATTATCAACAACAAAAAACACGTCAATTCATCTTAGCTTGTCACCAGTGTTTATGTATGAACACTATCCAGCATACCAGACAGCATGGTCAGAGGTCACAAGATGTCCTTTGAAATGTAATTCAGATATCATCAGCAAAAAGCATTTGAGGTTTTCACAGTGGAACATGTAAGGACACTGAGGATTGCACATGGGCAGGTCTCACTTCTGTAATTCACACCTGTGGTGTAATTTGAAGCAAACATAACCAATTTCTTTGCCTGGCCATTTGCCTTCTTTCTGCTGTGTAATGCAGTGGGCAAGGTTGTCCATCAATACGCACAGTCTGGTACATGTGAGATCCCAAACTGAGCACCAGTTCCCTGCCATATTTATAGATATCCTTTAGAAGACATGGCAGGCAAAGGTGATGGTGGTGCTCCAGTTAGAGCCCAAAGGTGGTATCAAGGGGAGTCCATGATTGTTGTGGCACTTATTTATTATTTATTTATTTATTTGCATTTGTTTACCAGGATGGTCCTGCTGGGCCAGAAGTGCCCATTTTCAGTCGAGTCCCGGGGAGAAAAGTTCCACATATAAGACATTTCACATACAATACAGAATTTACATTAATAAAGACATTTAGTACATATTATTGGCAGCTTATACAATTGGCGAAAAAAACAGTACATAAAGTAGTCATTCTCAAATCAAAAATATCATACAAGCAGTACAGAGTATATACATGAGAACATTCCATATGAGTAGTTTTCAACTAGCAAAATTTATATAGGACACTTCATGCAGAGGGTGTAAAGCAGATATAGGAATTAATTACAGATTAGGTACTTAAACTTTTGATGTACTTAGGAGGTGTAATAGCTGAGCAATAGGCTATATGAGTCCTGTTGCAGGAATCAGCAAAGTCTGTGAATATTGCTGCAGATATAAGTAGTGGTGTGATATTAAGGTAGGCTACGAAAGTACCTGAATGTCTTGCCTGGTTCAATGGTAGGTCTATAAGGGTTAGGAAGAGAAGGGAGTAGACAGGAGGGATCAATGGTAGGACAATGAGGGTTAGTAGAAGAGGGAAGTGGACTGGATGGAGAGGGAGAGTAAGTAAAAAGACAGGTGACTGTGAAAGGAGGATGCCAGAGTAGTAGAGTGGGGGTGAGAATAGTTGTCATGGTTGAAGTTAGATTATATGAGATGTGGTGTTAGTACGAAGTTCGCAGATGACTCACAAGACATCTGCAGCAGCTGGAATGGCCACAGAAGTACCTCACAAACAGAATTACTGGCCTCAAACAAATGCCCTACACTGACCGCCTCAAAAAACTCCAGCTTTACTCCATAGCATATCGCCTACTCTGAGGTGATCTCTGCGTAACATATAAAGCTATGTCAAACCCAGAGCTGTTGGACATGCTACACCTAAAGAAATCCCAATCCCTCCAAGCTACACAATCCAGAGACCTAAACCTTGTCACCACAATAAACAGGACACACTGGAGGGATAGATTCCTGTCCCAGAGACTTCCTATACTCTGGAACAAGCTACCCATCTATGTCAAGCAAAGTTCTTTATTAGCACTCTTCAAGAAAAATCTTGATGAGTGGATGGGAAATAGGAAATACACCCTGGGGATCACTTCTTTGTCTCTGCTCAACAGTGGCACAGGTAAATAACTTTCTTGCGTGGCGTAAGCCATGGAACCTTGCTGGCTAGGCTTACGTAGGCCCTTGGGCCGATAGCCTAGTACCTACCTATGAACCTATGTGCACAGCCAAGATGAGAAGATATGTTGTTTCAGCGATGTCTTGAAGGGGGTTACTGAGCGGGTGGATCTAAGTGTTGGGGGGGGGAGTTCCAAAGTTTTTCAATGGTAAAGGAGTAAAGCATTTGGCCAGCTGAAAGTTTGGGTTTTTCTTCATTTAATAGCAGTTGGTTGTTGGATCGGAGTGGTCTGTTAGGATAGTATAAAATAAATATACAAGACAGAGCAGGGCACATGGATGGATTATGAATGAGTATGTGACCTGTAGTTAATTGAATAAAGGTGAGATAGTTGGGGAGTTTAAGTCATTTTAGGGTGCGTAATGATAAGCAGTGGTGGGATGAGTAGGAGGCATTAGTTACAAACTTAGCAATTTTGTTGTAACATGAGTCTAGTCTGGACTTTAGAGAGGACTGAATGTTGGTGAGTAGGACGGCACCGTATAAAAGAGAGGGTAATAGAAAAGAAGAGGCAAGAGAAAGTTCGGCTGATGCACTGAGTAGATGTTTATGCCGGTAGAGAGTACCAAGCCTTTGATGTGTCTTTTTGACATTGCACTGGATGTGCAGGTCAAATGTGAGGTTTTTGTCTATGATGACACCTAGGAGTTTTGTGCTAGGTACAATGTTGATGCTGGTACCATTTAGGGATTGAATGGTGAAATTCTCTTGTTGTAGGAGTGTGGACTTTTTGAAGCAAGGATTACTAGTTTGGTTTTGGTGGGGCTCAGGGCAAGAAGATTATTAGACATCCATATTTCAGTGGAGACGAGGGAGGTTTGGGTGAGTTGGTGTAGTTCTGAGGAGTTGTTTGCAGTGCAGATGATAGTGGAGTCATCTGCATACTGGATGACTGAGCCTTGAGAGAATGCAGTGTGGAAGTTATTGATAAATATGCTAAACAGAAGTTGCCCAAAAATGGGGCCTTGAGGAACATCAGTGATGGTGTTTAGAAAAGGGGAGTAAGAGTTCTGCCATTTAGTTGATTGTTGCCTGTTAGTGAGGTAATTAGTGAAGCAGTTTAGAGTTTGAGGTGAGGTACCTATGTTAGAGAGTTTTGTTAGAAGAAGAAAGTGGGATATAGTATTGAAAGCTTTAGAAAGATCAAGAAATAATGAAGATGCAATTTTACCAGCATCACGGGTCTGTTGACAGTGTCCATGAAGGATATGAGGGCAGTGGTCATACTATGTCCTGGCCTAAATCTGTGTTGGGTGGGTGAGAGGATGTGGCTGTGAGTCAGATGGTGAAGAAGTTGAGAATGAATACATTTTTCCAGAATCTTAAAGATGGGTGATAATATAGCAATGGGGCAGAAGTTGGTGTCTATGTTGGGGCCCCCCTTGTGTAGAGGGAGGATTTAAGCTTTTTTCCAGATGATGGGCATATAGGATTCTTGGATAGATCTCTTGAGAAGTATGCTGATAGGGTAAGCGATTGAGTTGGCTGAGATTTGCAGGTATTTGGCAGGTATATTGTCAGGGGCATTTGTGCATGGTTTGAGTTTTAGAAACAATTTCTTAATAGCTGAGATGGGTATAGGTGACAGAGTAAAGTCAGGAATAGGGGGTGTACTGGTGTTAGCTGTGGAGAGGTCTGTGGTGGACAAGCTGGTCTTGGGAAAGGTAGCAGTTAGATTGGCTTTAGTATGTATGAAATAGGAGTTGAAGGTTGCAGGAATTTCAATGGGTGTTTTATTTGGGTTTGGGCAAGGAATATTACTATAGCCTGGGTTTAATAAAGAGTTATGAGAGCTCCAGAATTTATTTGGGTTTTGCTTGTGTTGATTTTGTAATGTACAGTAGTGTTCTTTTTTGTTTTGTAGTACTAGGCGCTTAACCTGGTTTTGGAGCTGTTTGTATTGGGCGAGGTCAGATGGGTTTTTGTTTTTTTGCCAGATTTTCCATGATTTGTCCCTGCGTTTGATGAGATCCTTAGTGGATCTTGTTAGCCAACTGGCATGGCTGGTCTTTACTCTCTTTTGTCTAAGGGGAGCGAGATTGCTTAGTATGCTGAGGAAGGTTGAGTTGAAGAACTCAACTGCCTCATCAACGGGAAGTGATTTTAGTGCATCCCAGTTGATGCTAAGCGACCTTTGGTTAAAGATAGATAGACATAACTGGGATTCATCTATGGTAACACTGTACTAATGTTTATTAATTGTTGTGATACATTCACATTGTATAAAGGCCGGTAAGTGGTCACTTATACTATTGGAGAGTGTACCACTGGATGTGATCTTATTTGGGATGGACACTAAAATCCAGTCTAGGATTGAGCCATTAGTATTAATTTTATTAGGCCTGGATATGGTGTTAACTAGCTGGGTGAACTTATATAGATTGATATTGCAGTTATAGTGGTGTGGGGATATGTCTAGCCAGTTGATGTTTATGTCTCCCAAAATGATAGTCTCATTTTTTATGTTAGTAGATGTCCAAGCAAGGATTTCCTCAAGAATTGGGATGTTATTGCCAGGATGAATGTAAATGACTATCACACAAAGGTTTTTATAATTATTCATTTTAAAACAGTGAATAAAAAGATCACACAGAAAAATAGTTGGTTAAAAAACACAAAAAGAAAAATCTAGCAAAGCTAGACTTTCCACTGTGATACCTTAAACCTCTTGTATCAGAGGCAACATGGGATATATGTAAATTACCCTTTAAGGATATCTGGTGTTTCAGCAAAATGGCAATTCTGAATGTCCATGCTTTTTCTGTTACTTTTACTTTTAAGTCTATTTATGGACAATTTCAGGCCAATAAGTCAACCCCTTCTAGCTGTGGACATACATGTTTTTGTCTCTGTATTCTCTGATACAAGAGATTTAAGGTATCACACAGTGGAAAGTCTAGCTTTGCTATATATTTCTTTTTGTGTTTTTTAACCAATTGATTTTCCTGTGTGATCTTTTTACTCATTGTTTTAGTTTGTTGGTTGGGATAATTTGTTTACACCCTTATGTTTATGGATATCAATTAGGTACAACAACCTCGGTTTTTCCAAAAGTCAAACATTCCTCTTATGCTGTGCTAATGATGTCATAAAATGGCAGAAACATGCACGTCCACAGGTATAGGGGTTTGGCTTTATTGGCCTGAAACTGTCCACAAATAGACATAAAAGAAAAAGTAAAAGAAAAAGTCATGGACATTCAGAACTGCCCCTTAGCTGAAACACCAGATATCCTTAAAGGGTAATTTGCATATATCCCATGTTGCCTCTGATACAAGAGTTTTAAGTTATCACACACTGGAAAGTCTAGCTTTTCTAGATTTTTCTTTATGTGTTTTTTTAACTAATTGGTTTTCCTGTGCGAACTTTTTACTCATTCTTTTAGTTTGTTGATTGGGATATTTTGTAGACACCCTTATATTTATGGATACCAGTTGGGTATGACAACCCTGTGTTTCCAAAAGTCATACATTCCTCTTATGCTGTGCTGATGATGGCATAAGAAGGCAGAAACCTGTATGTCCACAGTAAGAGGGGTTTGGCTTTATTGGCCTGAAATCGTCCATAAGTAGACTTAAAAGTAAAAGAAAAGTCATGGACATTCAGAATTTAGCTGAACACTAGATATCCTTAAAGGGTAATCTGCATATATCCCATGCTGCCTCTGATATAAGAGGTTTAAGGTATCACACAATGGAAAGTCTAATTATTCATTTTTAGGAAAGAAACTAGAAGTTTAGATATGGAGAACTGCAGGGTGGGTTTTGTATATGGGACAATAATGAAGGACATGGGGTATATTGGATGGCGCAGTGGTGCAGCAGTAGCACTGTCACCTCACAGAAAGAAGTTATCCAGTTCAATACTCAGCTAGGATGCCTTTTGTGCAGAGTATGCATGTTCTCCCTGCATTCATGTGGGTTTCCTTTGGGTGTTCCAGTTTCCTCCCACATTACAAAGACATGCATCTGGAGCATTTCTTCCCGGGCCTCTGCTCCAAACTGGCTTCATTCCAAGTTGGACTTTCCGAGTTAACAAATGTTAAATAAATAAATATTAGAGAGATGCCTCCACCTTTTTTTGGGGTCTGTTGGCCCTAAGATAATCAAAATCTGTGAAGGAAATCTGTGTCCTTAATGTAGGGTTTTAGCCACGTTTCAGTTGCGTCAATAATATCGGGTTTGTTGTGGGCTATCCATGTATGGAAGTCAGGTATTTTATTTCTGATGCTTTGTAGGTTAATTGTAGTGAAGTTTATTGATTTATGGGAGTTGGGGAGTTGTAGAGGAGAAGAGAGGAGATGGGACCCAAATTGGGATGTATGTCTCCTCATAGCAATAGGTGTGCTACAGGATATGGGAGAGTAGTGTATTATAGTTTCTGTTTTACTTTGATTGGATAATTTGGAGAGTAAATATTGTTGTTGTGGTGATGGTGGGGGAAGATTTTGACTCTGGTACATAATAATATGTTTGTATCGTAAAGGCTGGCTGAAATTTGTGACAAGAAAGTGGTGTGTTCAGATTGTATGGGGAACAGGATAATGGGCAGTGGATGGAAGAGGTAGAAGAATGATGTAAAGAGGTTAGATGTAGTAGGATATTGAAAGAGAGTGATAAGGTAAGTAGAGTAGTGATAGTAGAGATGGACATTATAGTATGGAATGTGGGTGACTAAAGGAGTGAGAATTAGTATGCAATAGCAAGATGTGGTGGCAGAGAAGAGGTTGTACTGATGGGGTAATGATGAGGTGAGTTAAGATGTTGGGTATGTGTAGGTCTGGTTGGAAGTGTGGCTAATGGTGTAATGCAAGGGGAATTGGAGGGGGATAATTGGGTGGTGGGGTAGGGGAGGAGCTAGAGTAAGTATAAATTTAATTGATATGGGGGTGGTTAGGAATGAGGGTAGGGCAAGGGGAACAGAGTGAGCCTGAGCACAGAGAGGGTGAACGGAGTGGGTTGAAACTAACTGCAGAGTTGTTATCTGGAAAGAAAACTATTAGTAAGGTAGGAAATCTGGAGGGGGAGCAGATGGTCTAAGTATTTAAAGATGGCACCGCAGCTCAGAGGAGGAATAAGTAAACTCTCAAGAGGAATTGAGAGGGAATAGACAGGATTGACAGGTCTGGGAAGTTTACAATAAGATTATGTTAGCAAACTGAGAGAAGGGGAAGGGCTAAGAACCAGGACTTGGAGAAAACTGTGAGAAAACAGGTTTGACAGGACTAGGTAACTTACAATAGAATTATCTTAGGAAAACAAGAAAAAGGAGGAGGCTATGAAACAGGACTTGGAGAAAGCTGTGAGAAGAGAAAAACAATCAACCAGCTAGCCCAGGTCAGTACCTAAAGGCATCTGTTTATCTATGTGAAGTCAAAAGCAGATTTAGTAAAGCATCATGGAAGTATAATATAAAATAATAGTAAAGCTTTGAGAAACTGTATATAGTTGTTATAATAAACAGGAGAATAAAATATAAGAATATAAAATAAATGTAATATATAAAATAAATAAAATATAAGAATATAAAATAAATGCAAAGCTTTGGAAAAACGTATATATTTGTTACAATAAATGGGAGGAATAGGGGGGGTCCAGTAGTGTGTACAGCAGAAGAATCAGTAGGAGTATCACAGAGAGAATATTATAATAGACCTACACTGTTCACAGTCTTTTGATAAAGCACTTGCTGTAAAGTACTACAGACGAACAATTTCGCAATAGAACTATAGCAGGTAACAGTACAATGCTGATGCTTGGAAGGCCAGGGTTGCCATCAGTGCAACTGGCATTCCATGCACAGGTTAGTAATGTCATTACCATTATAGTGACATGAAGAGGCACAAGCAGGACTTTCCAATAGGAGGCAGAATTTGCAACTGCGAGCATCCTGAGTCATATAAGTATGGTGACCCATCACCATCCAATACAATACCATGGATTAGCAAGGCAATATACTTTTTCATTATGCTTCTTTTTCCCCAGTTTTCTGTTCTGCACAGCTGCTGAAGAGATAGCTAGAAATAAATTGAGGCATCTGGAATGATTGGCACACCTCAGAGAGACACAGGGTAAGTATGGCTTAGGAATGAATGCAAACAAAATCATAAAACATATGAAATGTATCTAATTTTAACAATTTTCAGGGAATCAGTGTAGTTCACCTATATATGAATCACACATCCCTACTCAAATAGCTCATGATCATTGCCATACTTGCTTAATGTGTATAATAGCACTGGGATTGCTGCATTTTATGATACATTCACGATTTCACATTTATATCTGAATGTGTTATAGTTTACCATATGCGTGTGTCAATTTATTTATAATTTGAAATTATAAAATGACATGGCATTGATGTTATTTTATATGTGTTCTCTTCCACAGCCCTCTCACTCTCTATGTCTCTCTCGCTCACTTTTATTTATATATCTATTAATTTTTGGAAACATTGCTGCTGCTGAAACACAAATGGTCATCAGTATGGAGAGCTAGAATGACCATTGGGGATCAGACAACCATATCTCCACTAGTAGCTGTGGTGGCACCATAACAGGCAGCACAGACACCCAGCAAATCTACCTGTCAGTGCTGTCTTCACAACTCCTACACTACCTGCTCCAGCTGCATCAGGTAGCTCTGCCCCAGGGCCTGGGGCAGTGATACCCACAGGAAGTAGTACTAGTGAAGCTTTTGTCACCCATCAGGAGCTGACAGGGCTGTTGGAGAACATTATGGAGTAGTGCCTTGGTGCCTCAGTTAGCAGAACAGATAACATCCTGCATTGAATAGGCAAGTAGGTGCCCCATCCAACACTGACCCAAGTGTCTTTAACTGGAGACAGTGATGATAGCTCTGAGATTGAAGATTAGAGTCTTACTGTACTCATGCTGGGTGTGGAAGTGCCTCCTATGTCCCCTTCCTATCTCTAGTCATGGTGTCCCCAACCTTTTGCGTCTATCACCATGTCGGTCTGTCTTTTATGTCCTATATGTCTGTGCCTGCTACCTAATTTACCCTACCTTAACCTTCTTATTTCTAACCATCTTCCCCAATATTCCTTCCTGTACGAAAAAAAAAAAAAGATTGGCACCTGTTCCACAAAAACAATTATGTCCCAAACATAGCTCTACATGCCATCTACATGCCTGCTTGACACACTTGATTTGGTTCAGTTGGATATACAACAACATTATTCAGTTTTACCTTCCCCTGATGTTGTGACTATCCAAATTCATCAAATTATTGTTACAAGGTTACATTTATCTTGTGAAGAAGTGGATATCTGTGGTGGTCTCACATCGTCACTCTGCACATTCCTCTATTCTTCACTCTGTGCTCTACAATTTGTTTGCCCCCTCCCCATTTTCACCACTTCCTATCAACCACATTCTCCCATGTTTATTTTGCTCAAAAAAAAAATAGAATTGTGCAATACACACGGCCAGAGTTGTTCTATTAAAAAAGCTTTGTTTTTTTGTCCTCAGCAGTTGCACAAGGCTTTGCTTGTCCTCAGTAGTTGCAAAAAGCTTTGCATCACGCACTAGTAGTTAAGGCTGCTAAATGGCATTTCATGTCTTATGGCAAAAAACAAAAGATTTTACATTCAACCTCAGTAGTACAGTTATCATCATGCAAATGTGCTTAACCCTGCTGTGCTATTGAAATACAGACTGATAGCACTATTGTGAGACAGTTATGCTTCCACGTTAATTAGGTAGCTTGGCATAATGTACATTTTATGAGATGTTACAGTTATAATATTGCGATGAAGCCTGATGCTTATATTGTCCTACATCCTCCCTTTCTTCTGTCTTACCTCATTGTCCTTTCAAATGTGTTTTTAGGAGGTGAATTAAGAGTTTCTACATAGGCTGCTCAGCTAAAGCTTAAGTCTGTAGACTGCTTTTGCAGAGTGCCAAGGGTTTGAATCCAGAAGTATGTCAAACATTCTACCATGTTTTTTCATATTAATATTATGAGTGTAAGTGTTGGCTACCTATGTTATTAACCTGCCATTATCCTGCTTATGTGTTCATCATAGTTCTGCTCTCCTAACCCTGTTTGAGCCATTTTTATTGTACAGAGCATGACAGAATCAGTCTCATGGCAAATCTAAGAGTAGCATGCCACAAAGATAGCCAGAAATGGTTCATAATCAATAATATTTTATGCCTCTCTCTTTGTCTCCCTCTCTCTTCTTGCTTGTCTGCCTCATCTGTTTTTGTCATCGGTGTTTGCTTAATGTCTGGCATTGAGCAGCCATGGTAACTTATGGTAAGTGCCAGTTCACATCTTATAGCAAAAACGTGAGAGTTTTAGCCTTCAGCTGCATTAGTCTGCTACCCCTTACGCTATTGTGCTTAGCCTTGCTACACTATGAAAGGACAGTTAATACTATGAGGAGGCATTTATTATCATGTGTTGAGCGGGCTGCAGGGTTTAATGTGCACCATATGGGATGCTAAAATTGTCATTAATTGCCATTACTGTTATGGATTATCCATCACATGTACTCCCTTGCTTCATACTGTTTTTATTGTCCCTTCAAATGTGTGTGTTTTAGGGCTTGCCATTTGCCTTTCTTTGTGGTATGACCATCTAATGATTACACCTACAATACAGATTGTCAGGTCATTTGAATACAGCATCATGTCTAAAAGTATAAACATTATCATTTCTCATTAAACTTTCCCTATGATTTTATGGATATATCTGTTATTACACCAGAAGTAACATGCAAGCTCCCTTATGTGGTTCATAGTCATCACAAACCTGCTCATACCTTCGTAGCAATAAGTGAAATACATTTTGTCACATCAAGAATTTATAAGGAAACAATTATATACACTAGGCACATTTCAAAAGTACTCCTGCTGTACACACAGAAGGTGGTATGATTTATTATTCAGCATACTTTTCTGAAATATGACACATAGATGTATGCTATCATGTAGTGACCGTAGTAGTCAGTGATGTCACACAAACAACAGAATTGCATAAGAGGCAGTACAACATGCCATAAATAGGTGGACAGACACCAGATATGAGAACAGTCTAAGTCTGCAACTGTATTATCCATATAATGATTACTGCACCAAAATTATAATGACACATAGGTAAATTACACAGAAAACATCAACATATCACACATGACACACATCTGTTCTGAAGTGATTCAGAATCAGAACAGTCAGCACCATAGTTCACTCTTAATTTCTGTTTTAAGTTCAAAACCTCAGAAAATAATTACAGATGGGCTAATGCTTTACCATCAGTCACACAAATGATTTAGTTAGAAATGAGCCTCAGGAAATAATTTTGACCAAATAAAAAAAATAATGCCAGTAGATTGTATTATATTACTTGTGCATGTTTTACTGGCTTGCTGTACTTAAGATATGATGAGTTCACTCTGCTCTGTAAGCACTATATTATGTAAATTATGTTTGCACTTAAACACATTATACTTGCAAATGATATACAATTGTATGAGATATTTGGGCACAGACTTAATGAGCAGCATTAAGTACTGTACTTTCACATACTTGACCTGTATGCTTTTTATTTCCATTGCACATTGTCCAAAATTAGGAAATATTTATAATGACACACCAAATAATGAAGATTTGCGTACAATCATCCTGAACTGTACAGTAAGGAATGCTTTATCATCAACCCATTGTTTCACAACTGCAATTATCATCCATCATTCACATAGTCAACACACCATAATGTGAAACAGCTACATCTCACTCATGCTACCACAATGTCCACAAATTAAAGGATATGTAAATTATCTGACAAGTATGAAATTACTTGTGATCAACACATTGCTGTTTTTTCTTTATGTGAAGATACATTGTTTTTAACCCAAGCCTAAGTTGCACACTATCTTTTCTGCAATGCACTAATATAGTCATCCTTACAAATGTGCAGTATTTCAGAAGTGGTCAGACTTCTTCTGTGGCGCTTACAGTTCATACTGTGTACTTTTGATTGTGTAACTTGATAGGTGGGTGGTTCATATCCAGCAATGAAGGAACTAGTAAGAGTATGTGTCTGTGTCCCTAGTATCAGGTAGATGTGGCTTTACCCACAACTCACCCGTGTATACTTTTCCTCCGGAGAAACGTTTACACTGTGGTACTTTTAGGTGAAGCTATGTACTCTAGATTATGTTAACTAGATATGTATGTGGTTCCAATCCAGCAGTGAGAAACTAATATGAGTGTGAATATGAGTGTGTGTTTGTGTGTGGCTGTAGTGTTAGGTAGAAATGGCGTCACCAACAGATCTGATGTGTACCCTTTATTTATACTGGGAGAGCACTGCACCATCAGTTTCTTCCACTTTTAACACAAGCAATTGTTTGAATACACACTGATGAGGTCATCCTTTCAAATGTGCACTATCTCACTCTTGTGATTAGATTTCTTTTTACAGTGCTTGCAGCTGATAATATGTACTCTAGATTGCGTAACTAGATAGGCAAGTGGTTCAACATCAGTAGTGAGAAGTAGCTTGAGTCGATGTGCCTGTAGCGATATGAGGGAATGGTTTCACCCAGACATCTGATGTTGACCTTTACAGTGTGAGACAGCTTTCCAACCACTTTCAGTCCATTTCAGCACATACCTCCTTTTTCCAATACATGGTGTTACCTTTTCAAATGTGCTGTATCTCACATTGTAATGAAACTTCTCATGTGGTCCTTGTAACTCATGCAATGTTCTCTAGCTTGTAATCTTAGACAGGTAGGCAGTTCAACTCCACACATTAATTCATAGACATAGTTGTGTGCTACTACAGTCACAGGGATGACTGGATTATCTAACACATGTGACTGTATACTGTCATGTATGATACTGTCACTGAGAGACAACTCACATCACTCTTTCAATCAATTTTAAGCCACACATATGCCTTGCAACACAATGATGATGTAATGCCTTCAAATATGCTCTGTTTCACAGTTGTAGTTTGACTTCCCTTGTAGTGTGTGCAGCTGAGACAGTCTCCTGTAGCTTGTGTACTTAGATATATGATCAAAAGCAGCAGTAGCTGCGTAGTTTGAGTGTGTGTGACTCTAGTGCCAGGGATGAATGACATCCAACACAGTTGTAATGGATACACCTACAGTGGGAGAGGTCTTCTCCATTAGTTTGGGGCCCTTTTAGTCCAAACAACTACTTTAGACCACAGGGATGATGTCATCCCTTCAAGTATGTTTTGTTTCACATTTCAGATAAGGTCTTTCTGGTGACATGTACAGTTAGTACACAGTTCTCTAGATTCAGGACTGATACAGACAGCTGTTGAAATCCAGAAAATTAGAACATAACAGTAACACGTGTGACATTGCAGCAGCATTTTTCTATTCTTTTTTGATGTAACATAGGCATTTCAACATACTGATAATTTCATGCAATTCAAATATGTTTTCCATGACCCTTGCGGTGAAAGTTCTCCTGTAGTGTATGCTGTTAATGCTAACTTCTATAGCGTGTCTAGTCAGACAGATGTTAGTTGAAATTTGGTAATCTACATGTGCAAAACAATATTGACAGACAACAGTGGCCTACCCATCAAATAGCGATATTGTCAACTCACGCTTATGTGAGCAGTAATATAGCTAAATCAGTTGGTGTACTTTCAAAGCAGTATTACTAATGTGTTGAATAAGGGTCACTTGAGGGCTAAATGTCATGTACAACATGATGCTATTCTGCTTTCATAGGCATACTTTAATAGACTTTTATATTACAATATTTATGATATGGCTGTTGAAGAAGGAAGGACATACAAAATATAATAAGTTACACTCATACAAATGCATCATAATCAAATAATTTTAACATGGCAAGGGATATATTTTCCCTGTAGCTGATGTCATTATACGATACTGTTGGTGTGTAATTTTGTTTGGGCTAAGTCTTGTATGGGCTAGCTATCCATTTATGGTCTTTCTATCACACACGCTTGCATACATCATATGCATAGGGATATACTGACGTTCTTACACACACAACCCATTTGTCAAGAAAGTGACTACACGGCAGTTTTGCCTTGATTTATCTGCAAGTTAATACATGTCATATGACCATGCTCCTCATTTTGCAAGTATGTACATCTCACATCTGTTGTTAGTCAACTGTGCTTATGGATATCAGCACAGTCTTCTGTTGATATACTAGTCAAAGTGACAGTTCTGTATATGTGTCAGCCCTTTCTGAATCGCATTATGAACAGTCACATTTCTAACATTCACAATATGCAGCCAGCTGTCTCAAATGCTTGTTTCCTGAATTAATAGCATTATAAGAATAGTTTCACAGGTGTGCGTGATTCTCTGAAGTATGTCCCCAGTTTAACATGTGTGTGCATTGCCACTGTAACTTCATTACTGTTTCCTTTATATATATATATATATATATATATATATATATATATATATATATATGTATAAAGCACCAGAGGAGTTAAAAGTCTGTAAGCTGCATGTATATTCTAACATCAATCATGTGCATATAAATTATTTCCTTTGATTACTACCATGGTATACATGATAATGACAGTGTAGTTCCATGCATCTGCACCACTGGTGCAGCTAGGCATACTCAATACACTCCAGTGAGTACATATTTTTTCTGAGCATGATTATTATTATTATTATTATTAGAATGATTGCAAAGGATATAGTAGCAAAGTTCATAGTCTTTAATTTATCCTCACTTAGACAGCTAATATAGAATTATATCTTATTTATTGCTTCTTCCTTTGATCTTTTCTTTTCATTAATATGTAATAATGAGACAGAAAGGAATGACAATACTGATTATACTGTAGAATTGGAAGTTGTATACATGTAATTATGACCCACCTAGAAGACCTTAACAGAGTAATAGCACAATAACCTGAGCGTGCATAGTCCTCTGTCCTCCCAATTCTTCTTAGTATCAATTACATGTTATTCTGTACTCAGCAATCATCCAAGCTCATGCCTACCACAGAACTATAAATATTTATAATATACAAGTTTATTATATTAAACTTCTAACTGTTAAAGTAGATTTATTTACTTGACAGATTGTTCTGTAAAGTGGGCTGCCATGGTGGTGCAGTGGTTAACATTGCCACCTCACAGCAAGAGGTTCTCCGGTTTGATTCTTGGCAGGGGGGTCTTTTATGTAGAGTCTGCATGTTCTCCTTGAGGTCACATGGGTTGCCTCTGGGTACTCTGGTATCATCCCAAAGACATGTTGTATGTAGAATGGACACGCTAAATTGCCACTAGGTATGAGTATGTGTGTTTGTGTGTGTGTACTTTCTTTGGAAGGTTGGGCACAGGGCTGGCAATTTGATACAGTAAATCTCCACTGCCAATTGTTCTGTGGACCGTTGTTCCACTGTAATGACACCTAATGGGAAAAGCTGAAAGGAGATGAAGAAAAAGAGGAGACTGCTCAGTAAAGTATATAAGGAAATTTAGCTATTTACATTGCTACTGAAACTCCAACTTGCAAATATGTCAAGCAATAAAAACAGCTGCATACAGCAAGTACAGTTGTAAAACACTGAATGCTAATATTAATAACATTGTGATAAATCAGTATGTTACTGTAAAATTCACGTCTTTAATGCTTCTGTTTTCAAAAGGCAGGCTATTGAATGCATCTACTCATTATTGGAGGAATTATCATTTGCTACTGCCTTAGGGGCTTTACGGTCTGGATTTAGACTGGACTAGCATCTCATCTAAAAATCCTTGCAGAAGGTAGATGCAGACAACCAGTAACAAAGCAATGCAAGCTAGGAATAATGTTTCTTGAATTAATGGACTTAAAATCTTACTAGAGTGATATCAGAAGTCAAGTCATTTGTTAAAACCAATTATTTTCATTCTCTGTCTGGCAGCAGTATTGGTGGACGCAGAAGTTGTATTGATATTCATCCCAAGATATATGCTTAGCTGTAACACATATCTAATGAGATACATAATGTTCTTTTTAGGTCATTTACACACACACATGAACTTTGATAGGATATTATTCGTAACCACAATGTAGTGATCTAAATGTTCATGAGATAATTTTGGACTATAGCTTCAGATAAACACTGACCATAATTTACCTTTTGTCTAGTCTGATTCTTGAGGGTATATTTATTTATAATAATTAAATTTGGGGTCATGTATAAAAGACCAGAGAGGAATAAAGTAGTATCAATTAAGTTCATACATTTATTACACTTAATATTGTAAATGTTAGTATATATAAGTGATTAATTTTATAGTGCTGTATTTAAGATATTTGATGTGTTACATACTATTAGATACTGAATGCAAATAAAAACAATAAATAGTATTGCCGATATTGTATTTTATTAATTTAGGTTATTAGTGATTGGATTTCAATATAGGGGTTAATTAAAGTTGATAGTTAAGTGTTATTCAATTATAGTGAATTGTTTTATTATTCTATTTGATTTATATTCTTATACTTTTTACATGATATTATAAATAGATTAATGGTAGGTGATATAGTAATTTATTATATATATATATATATATATATATATATATATATATATATATATATATATATATATACATTACATTTTTAAAATAGAAGAATGAATTCTTATTTAGTAATTATAGCTAGCTTTGATAGGTTAAGTTATTATGAATATTGGTGTTATATTAATATTTTGTTAATAAATTACTCTATTTCACTTGCTATTCACTAAAGTTAAGCTAAATAAAAAGATATTTTCAGATTTTAACTTTATTAGGTTGTAATTAGTATATGTGGAATAACAAATTATTAAATATAAATCTTTAGAGGTAAGCAAATAATTGAGGATAGATAGTTAAAGGATGTTAGTGAGCTGTTTAAATGACTATGCCATTAAACTGGAAATGTTGTATTCCATGATAGGGGTTATAATTATTTGTATTTTAATGTCATGTATTGGTTTCATGACTTTATCCATATCAAAGAATGGTAATGCTAAGTACAGCTATATATATAATTTTATGATTTCTATCAGTTAATTCTGATAAGCCTATTATTGTTTAAAAATAACAGTATATAAATGTGTATCACTAAATGTTAATGGTTTGAATAATCTTATGAAGAGAGGTAGCCTGTTTAAATATCTTAAGTTAAACAAACTTAGTATAGTGTTTTTACAGGAAACACATTTGTTAAAAAAGGATTTAGATAAACTAACACACAAAGACTCTTCAATACTAGTAGATTACATTATAACACTAAAAGAAGAGGCACTATAATAGTCTGGAAAAAATCACAGACCATGCCAAAAATAGTTGAGTTCTTAAGTGATAAAAATGGTATGATGACACTAGTGGTACTTGAAAGTGACAAGAAATTATATACATTTGTTAACATGTACTGGATACCTGGAATTGGTTCTAGAGTAGTTAAAAATATTTAGACACTATCGCCTTGCATGCAAAGGGAGAAATCTTATTAGCAGGTGATTTTAATTGCGTAATGTCTGGAAAAAATACCATTAAGGACAAAAAAAAAACTAAAATAACAACTGCTGCTAGGCAACTAATTGAATTTACCAATATGATGGAACTTAAAGATATCCAAGAACTAAAACTTGACAAATTCATTCAATTATCCTTATTACTCATATAGATTGGTACTCAAACAAATATTGATAAAGTGTTTACATCTAGTCATTTGTATTCAAAAGTTAAAGAAGTTTTATTAACATCTTGCCCTTTGTCTGATCATAATGCCATTACTTTGAAATTATTCTAAAACCTAATGAATTGAATTTTTGGCAAAGACTGACAACATATATAGTTGAAATTAAAGGATTTAACAAATGTTTTTTAGTTGAATTTTTTTATAGACACAAATAATAATGGTAAGGTTTCAGATATTATTTTATGGAACATATTAAAGGCTTACATTTACGGTAAAATTAAAAGTTGATATTTATCTATAAACCAGGAATGGGATACAGAACTAAATATATTTCAGACTAAAATAGATAATTTGAAATTAAGGTTAAAACCCTCAGACATAGAGACTGATGTAGAATTAAAAACTTTGAATCAAAAATATATATTAATATTAAATCATAAAGTATCAATAAATATGGAAAAGCTTAAATTACAAACTTAGAATATAAATCCTAAGAATTTGCATATATTAGCAATTAGATCAAACATTTTAAATAATGTTAATCACATTAAAGAAATTAGAAAAAAGAAAAAACAAACGCCTTAGCTGGATGAAGTGCCTTTGCAAAGCAGAAACAGCAAAACGGCAGAACAATCTCAAAGGCACACCAGTGGCAGAAAAATCCAAAAAGTTCAAAATACTGCTGTAGAAAAAAACCTTTATTGTGGCAGAACTGCACCAAACAGTAAGCGCTTTCACGTTAAAATAACGTTTCTTCAGACTTCAACATCATATGACAAATCTCAAGCCTTTAAATACTATGGTCAATAAAAGCTTAATTAATCAGTCAAATAATTAATTAACAATAGTTAAAGTGCCAGTGCTCAAAACATACGCTTACATATCAAACAAAAACGTCAAATAAAAACATGGTTGTGTCAACATATCTAAGAAATCTAGATGTTAAGGAATCTAAATGTTAAAAAATACCCACTAAAATTGCCATCTAAAACGCTTATAGCATATTTAAAAACTTAATGCTTAAAAGCTTTATCTGCTAAAAAAGGTTTCAGGGTAATTTTATCATTCAGGCCATACTTATGTGCCTGAAGTCTAAGGATCCATCTATTCTCCACCTCTTCTGTGCGATTCTTGACATTTCCTAGCCTGCTATCAATCCTGATTAATTCTAAGACTTTGAACTTAAAGTGATGTAGAGACCCTTTCTCCATGACATGTCGTGCTAAGGCATTAGTCAAGTCTTCTTTATTGATTGCATAGACATGTTCTCTTATGCGCTCACGCAAAGTGCGATTAGTTTTACCTACGTAATATCTAGCATATAGAAACATGAGGTCCCTCAAGAGACTATTATGCTATGAAAAGACAAGTATAGAACATCCTAAATCACAGAGGGAAGGTACCTTCCCCTGTCGAACTTGCAATCAATGCAGATTTATAACAACAGAAAATGCATTCATCCATCCACATACTGGTAGAATATACACCTTTAAATGCTATGCTGACTGTAGATCCAAAAACTTAGTGTATCTAGCTCAATGCCAACTTTGTCAAAGATATTACATAGGTAAAACTAATCGCACTTTGTGTGAGCGCATAAGAGAACATGTCTATGCAATCAATAAAGAAGACATGACTAATGCCTTAGCACGACATGTCATGGAGAAAGGGTCTCTACATCACTTTAAGTTCAAAGTCTTAGAATTAATCAGGATTGATAGCAGGCTAGGAAATGTCAAGAATCGCACAGAAGAGGTGGAGAATAGATGGATCCTTAGACTTCAGGCACATAAGTATGGCCTGAATGATAAAATTACCCTGAAACCTTTTTTAGCAGATAAAGCTTTTAAGCATTAAGTTTTTAAATATGCTATAAGCGTTTTAGATGGCAATTTTAGTGGGTATTTTTTAACATTTAGATTCCTTAACATCTAGATTTCTTAGATATGTTGACACAACCATGTTTTTATTTGACGTTTTTGTTTGATATGTAAGCGTATGTTTTGAGCACTGGCACTTTAACTATTGTTAATTAATTATTTGACTGATTAATTGCTTTATTGACCACAGTATTTAAAGGCTTGAGATTTGTCATATGATGTTGAAGTCTGAAGAAGCGTTATTTTAACGTGAAAGCGCTTACTGTTTGGTGCAGTTCTGCCACAATAAAGGTTTTTTTCTACAGCAGTATTTTGAACTTTTTGGATTTTTCTGCCACTGGTGTGCCTTTGAGATTGTTCTGCCGTTTTGCTGTTTCTGCTTTGCAAAGGCACTTCATCCAGCTAAGGGGTTTGTTTTTTCTTCATTCATTGACTTTTTACCTCTTGTTGGGACATGGCCGCTGAGACAAGTAAGAATTTAAATTTGAATGTACCATTGACAAATAAGACATTTGATCTCCACAGTTTAGTTAAGATGAATGCGAACCCTTTACTGAAGTTAATGGCTACTGATTTAAGCACCACTGATACTGCGAAAACTAATCGCAAACATGATATGGACATAATCCTAACTACTCGACGTTTAGAGAACAAACTACACAAGCTAAAAAGCATTCAATGGCAGAAGTCACATATGGAAGCCTGCCTAAGCTTCCGACTTGTACCGAGGGGGTTAAGAGTCCTGAAGATGCCCAGCTTTGGGGACTCCAACCCCAGTTTACTATCCAAATGGCAGAAATTGAATTTAGAAACAAGCTTTGGCTATCTGAGTATATTAATTGAACACTATAATATGGTGTTAGAGACTTTATCCAATGAAATTCAAACTTTGGAAGCAGAGTTATTGAGTTTATTAGATCAACGTGAGCTGGGCATTTTATATGATGACTTAAGCATCATGCTTTGTTCCATCGATCAAAAATCTATACAGGACAAGAAGAGAAAGCTAGAAAGAGATTATGTGGATTTTTCAAAAGGCCAAGTGTTTTCGTGGCCGAGAGACAAAGTCAACAACTCTGTGCATAATGCTCCAATCAATAACAGTGCACCCATACACCGGAACGTCAATGAAGGCCATTCCCACCGCCACACCTTCCAACAGATGACGACAACAACGGAACCCTCCCTTCGCAGTGAATCACCCATCTCCGAGGATGCAAACGTGAATACTGGCGCCCCCATGATGACGACACCTGGAGTTAACACAAAACGGCAAGTCACCATTGAAGCAATGGTTCATCTCGATGGTGCTGGTGTTCTTCATCCATCGAAAAACCAGGAGTGCAGCAACATAGGTCCCAACCAAGACGTCAGGAGGAAGTCGCCAGCCGTTAGCTCTGTCATGGACACCATTGAAAGAGAAGGAGAAGGTGATGTTTTCTCACCCCGCGAAGAGTTCCCTTCTTTTCCGATCCCTTTCAAGCCAGCGGATACAAGGACATGGCCACTCCAGAACACCTACAAAAAAAGAAAGGGGACAGAAGAGATCTACGAGAAGCAGAGGAAAGCCTTGAGATCAGTGCACAAGAGCTAGTCATTAACATTTCCAGGTACAAGCTCAATGACCATGAGCTCTCTATTTTAAGCAAAGGACTTAGTTTTATCCCTTCGGGGTTTACAGATGTCACTGATTTTTTAGTAGACATTAAGATGTTCACTAGGAACCTAGCTCTAAAAATGTTATATGGTGACAATATATCAAATACAAATGACTTAGTTAATATTAATTCTTTCAAGAAGCCATCTATGTTTATTCCACCGCAACATCCTCTACTTGAAGTGTTTGAACGTGCCTGTGAACATGACTTATTAGAGTACTATGATAAGAATACAGGGAAACCTGACTTCTTTAATACAACTACTCAAGAGAAAATAGCCATCTCGAGCTTACAACACAATGATGAAATAGTGATAAGGCAGGCCAATAAGGAGGGAGCCATAGTCATAATGGATAGTGAAAAGTACAACAACAAAATATCCTCGATGCTCGCAGAGGTTGATACTTACACCCCATTAAGCGCAAGTTTATTAAATAAGTTGATTAAAGGTGTACACGCACAGTTATATGACTTAGTTCTTACCAATGTTATTGACATGGAGTTGTATAGATATTTCCTCATTGAGAATCCCCTAGTACCTACGTTTAGGGGTCTACCCAAAATACACAAGGAACTAAATGACCCCCCTTTAAGACCCATTGTCTCTAGCAAAGGGTGGTTAACTGAGTCATTATCGATATTTTTGGACAAGCAATTCAAACCTATAGTTAACAGCACTAAGTACATTTTAAAAGATACACAACAGTTCATAGAAGACCTTGCAAGGTGTAATGAAGAGCACCCAATTGAAATTGATGATCTCCTAGTTACTCTAGATGTGAGATCTCTGTTCACGTCGATCCCTAACAACATAGGCATTGAATTTCTAAGACTATTCTTCCTGAACCATGGTATAGAGAATAGTAAAATTATTAGATGGATGTCGCTGCTTGAAATAGTATTAGAGAATAACGTTATGGTTTATGACAATAATTACTATCTGCAAAAAAAGGGGGTAGCAATGGGAACCCCGTGTGCAAACTCCTATGCCAACCTAGTGTTGGCATATTGGGAGGATGCCTATGTGCTGAACAATACAGTTTTTAATCAACAAATAATACACTATAATCGTTTTGTAGATGACGTTTTCTTGTTATGGAGAGGGACAGAGCAGCACTTGGGTGAATTTATAAGCTACCTTAATGGAACAACTAATTTTTTAGAATTTCAGAGCACCCATTCTTGTGATGTAATACAATTTCTTGATGTACAGTTAACCAAGGGACTCAATGGCATTAACATGGAAATGTTTAGGAAGACATGCTGGAGGAACAACTTGCTTCACCGTTCCAGCATGCACCCTAGACACATCCATTCAAATATTGTAATGAATCAGGCACTAAGGGTATCTAAATTGACCACTGACGAGTCAGTTTTTGAAAATCAGAAAGAAATCTTAGAAAATAATTTCATACAAAGAGGTTACAACAAGCAATTTGTGCATGATACCATAACCATGACAGGTGAGTTGAGATCAAGTAAGGGTCGACCATTTTATTATCATAAAAAATCAGACACTAATACCACAAATAGAAAGAAGTCACCTGTTGTAAAAAATAGACTCATCATACCTTTTACAAATAGAAACAGTCAGATTAAAAAGATCATAGAGAATAATTGGAAAATTCTAACTATGGATGAGAGAATTAAGAAGTTAGTTGAAGAAACACCTAACATAGCATATAGAAACATGAGGTCCCTCAAGAGACTATTATGCTATGAAAAGACAAGTATAGAACATCCTAAATCACAGAGGGAAGGTACCTTCCCCTGTCGAACTTGCAATCAATGCAGGTTTATAACAACAGAAAATGCATTCATCCATCCACATACTGGTAGAATATACACCTTTAAATGCTATGCTGACTGTAGATCCAAAAACTTAATGTATCTAGCTCAATGCCAACTTTGTCAAAGATATTACGTAGGTAAAACTAATCGCACTTTGCGTGAGCGCATAAGAGAACATGTCTATGCAATCAATAAAGAAGACATGACTAATGCCTTAGCACGACATGTCATGGAGAAAGGGTCTCTACATCACTTTAAGTTCAAAGTCTTAGAATTAATCAGGATTGATAGTAGGCTAGGAAATGTCAAGAATCGCACAGAAGAGGTGGAGAATAGATGGATCCTTAGACTTCAGGCACATAAGTATGGCCTGAATGATAATATTACCCTGAAACCTTTTTTAGCAGCTAAAGCTTTTAAGCATTAAGTTTTTAAATACGCTATAAGCGTTTTAGATGGCAATTTTAGTGGGTATTTTTTAACATTTAGATTCCTTAACATCTAGATTTCTTAGATATGTTGACACAACCATGTTTTTATTTGACGTTTTTGTTTGATATGTAAGCGTATGTTTTGAGCACTGGCACTTTAACTATTGTTAATTAATTATTTGACTGATTAATTAAGCTTTTATTGACCACAGTATTTAAAGGCTTGAGATTTGTCATATGATGTTGAAGTCTGAAGAAGCGTTATTTTAACGTGAAAGCGCTTACTGTTTGGTGCAGTTCTGCCACAATAAAGGTTTTTTTCTACAGCAGTATTTTGAACTTTTTGGATTTTTCTGCCACTGGTGTGCCTTTGAGATTGTTCTGACATTAAAGAAATTACCCCAAAAAAAGCAATACACTTAAAAGACATTTTAGAAGCCTTTAGAAAACATTATGAAGGAATCAATAATAGAAACATAATATTAGATAAGTGTGATATGACAGAAGGGTTTTTGAAGGAAAATATAAAACAAAAAATGACAAAAGAAGAAAGTGATAAACTAGATAAACCAATTTCATTTAAAGAATTAAAAGAACAAATAAAACATTTGAAAAACAATATGACCCCTGATTTAGATGGCTTAATTCCAGAAATATTTAAAATTATCTCAGATAATATCTTACAAAATACTAACAAATGTTTTAATGAAGTCAGAAGTTCTTTGAACATTCCCTCTTCATGGAAATTTTCACCAGAATCCCCTATATTAAAGCAAGACAAGGACCCTAAACTTTACTCATCTTATACTTCCATTATTTGTTTATTTATTTACATTTATTTACCAGGAAAGTACAAATGGGCCAGAAGCCCATTTTCAGTGGAGGCCCGAGGAGAAAAGCTCCACAGAAATATAAGCAAAATACAATAATTAGATAGTATGATAGTTTACATATAGTAAGATACAGAATACACATCATCCAGTAAGTCTATACAAAGAAGTATTCAATACAGTTTTTTAGTAGATAAAAGTTCAAAAAGAAAAACACACAGGCATTTCAGTAAAGATCACTGTGAGAAAAATAAAATTAGCACTGTGTATATAAATAATAGTTATGAATAAATGAATTTCCTATATATATATATATATATATATATATATATATATATATATATATATGGATCCCCTTCACTACACCAACACGCCAAGCACACACAAAAACACCGACACCAAATGACCGACAACACACAATACCGACAATACACACAACCATACATGCACTAACCTTAACCCAAACCCTAACCCTAAGGTCCGACACAACGGCACACTTACCCTATCCGCACCCTAACCCTAACTCACTTAACCCACCCCTAAACCTACAGTCCGTCACTATCGCACACTTACCCTACCCGCGCACTAACCCTAACTCACTTAACCCGCCCCTAAAACTACAGTCCCTCACTATCGCACACTTACCTGCTCGCTCCCTAACACTAAATCCCTCACTCTATCGCACACTTACCGAGTCTGTCGGGTTCTCACCTTGTCGGTCATCTGAGTCGTCAGTCTTCTCGTCTCCTTCTATAGAGTGTCGGTCTTCTAGCGTTTCGGTGAAGTGAAGGGGATCAGTATATATATATATATATATATAGATATATATATATATATATATATATATATATATATATATTTACTAGTAATAATACTGATGAGAGGGAGAAAATGAGGTAAAGAGTGGACAGTGTGTTGAGAAAGTTATAGATATCTTGTCAGTCAGGTTTGGCGCAGAAGCAATGCCCGTCTTTGGATAGATGTTCAAGTGATAGTTGTTTGAAATTGGTAGATTCAGGTGTGTATTGGAGGGTGTGGGGTAGAGAGTTCCATAATTTGGCCATTTGATTTGAGAATAGGGCTTTACCATAAGTGTTGTTAGCTTTGTTTACAGTGAGAAAGTTTCTGTCTGCAGATCTTAGACTTTTTGGGCATGAGTAGGGAACAACAAGTTGCTTGAGGGATGGGCAATTGTCAGGATGGAAGATGATATTGTGTGTGAATTTAAGTTGGTAGAAATGGTGAAGGTTAGGTAGCTCGAGCTAGAGCAATGCAGTGGTGCAGTGGTGGTTTTGGCGGGGAAGGTTCACTGCAAAGCAAGCTATTTTGTTGTAGAAAGCTTCCCTTTTGGTTAGGTCTGATTTTTTAAGTTGGGAAAGAGGGGGAAGTGTATAGGAGCAGAAAGAGGAGGAAAGTTCTGGATATGGCTAATCTGGTATTGTCATTGAGGAATGGCTTGCTTCTGTACAGTGAGCCATGTTTGATGTGAACTTTTGTTTTATATTGGTTAAATCTAAGTTTGTTGTCGACTGCCATGCCAAGGAGTTTTGTATGCCCAACTGGTTAGATGACTGTATTGTTTGCTGAGAGAATGGTGAAAAGAGGGTGGTCAGTGACTGTTTGCTATTTATTATTATTATATTATTATTTATTATGTTATTAAATGTTGATTATAAAATCCTAATGGTAATTATAACAAAAAGACTAAATAATATAATACCAGATTTAATTGATAAGGACCAAATGGGCTTTATTTTAGGAAGGAGGGTACAAAATAATATTATTAGGCTTTTATCCTCGATAGATATTTTGAATAAAGAAAGAAAGGAATTGTCAATACTAAGCCTTGATATTGAGAATGCCTTTGATTTAGTTAATTGGATATATCTGCAAAAACTACTCTGTGCATATAATTTTTCTCCCAGATTTATTGAAATCATTATGAAATTATAGAATAATAATAATGTGTTTTATGTTAAAATTGGCTCTTTTATCGTCAGTTCTTTTAAAATATTGAAAGGGACAAAGCAGGGTTGCCCGTTATCTCCATTGTATTTGCCTTAGCAATAGAACCCTTTGCCACATTTAACATGAAAGATAATGAAATAAAAGGTTTTGAGGTTAATGATAAGTGTATTTCTAAAATCCAACTATTTGTGGATGATGTTGTGATAACTGCTAGTAGCATTGAATCTTCAATTAAAAATATAACTAAATCAATAACATACATTGAGGAAGTTTATGGATTAAAATTTAATCACAATAAAACAGAAACAATATTAATAAATAAGAAATAAACTTCTTATGAAAAAAATATAAAGAATTTAATTGGAAAATAAATGAATTAAATATTTAGGAATCAATATTAAAACAAATTGGAAGGAGTCAGTCCCCAGAATTCAACAAACTTTGTGCAAGAATAGTTACTTATTGCACGGAATGGTTCATTCCCATGCAGCACGGCAGCGCATCATGCATATGCATGAAGGAGCACTGCCATGTTCTAATATGAGCATGGGTGTGTGTGCGAGTGCTGGGAGTGTGTCAGAGAGCAGTGCTCTGAGAATATACATGTCCCCTGCACTCCAGAATTGTCATTTGGCAATTCAAAAGGAAAGAAAATGTCCACTGACACTGTAAGTGTCCACAGCATACCTCTATATGTACAGATACTATCAGAATGTCCAGATATATGCCACAGACACAGCATAAAAGTCACGCTAATTCAAAACCTACCATACTGTCAAGTTTCTAAGTTTGTGAGAGCAATATTGTAAACCTGGCCCTATCTGTTACCACATTATGTAAGGCTGTGTACAGATTGTGTGCTGTTAGAGGTTGAGAGGTATGACTACATACCCTCTATAAAAGTTATTAAACTTATTATACTGTCAACTGTCAATGTTTGTGAGAGCAATATTTAAAACCTGGCCCTACTTCCCCCCACATCATGTAAGGCTTTGCCCATCAATGTTGTAAGTGTGATGAAACATAAGCACAGCCTCCTACATTGAACAAAATGAAAACATATATATAATAATTATTTTATGTTTTTTTTTCTGGCCGCAATAAAGTTTAAACATAGCTGAGCATGTGTGTGCTTTGCGCACCTGTGCTTAGCATAGCTTAAATATCTGAAGGAGTTAAATAGGAATATATCAGCTAAGCAAGTAATCTAAAATAGTGTAGCTGTCAAAGCTGCTGCTTTGCATGCAACCATTCATGGTTCGAGCCCCAATGAAGTAATTTTACTTTTATATGTAAAAGCAGTTGTAAAAGTCATATGCTGTAATAAATGAGGTAGTAAATAATATTTATCACCCAGGGTAGTGTAGCAGATCCAAAAATGAGATGTCAGTCCAGAAAAGATGTGAATCCCCCATATAATGTAATGAAAGCACATAGGGGGATGTCAAGGAAGGTAAGCAAAATTATAATATGACAGGAATGATGAATCAATCCCATAAAGCTGATAGTCTATAAAATAAAACTTAAGCAATGCTAAGTATTGCACAGCTATGCTAACTGGGTGTAAGCATTGCTTAAATATGCGTGCTAAGCAGTGAGTAGCCCAGCTAAGTGGATTTGCCCATTGTTAAGAAGTGCTGAAATGACCCCTTTAAACACTGCCAATCTTAGCTAAACAGGTTTGCTCATAGCTTAGCTTAGCTCATCATATTCAAAACCATCCAATCATGGCAAAGGGTGGGAAACCATCCATATTTAAACCTCGCAGATAGGAATTCAACTCATAACAGGTTGTAGCTTCCCACTGTAGGCAGTATGGATGGTGTTGGAGAGGGTATGCACTTTTGGGTGCAGTGATGGGACATACAGGAATCCAAGGTCATGGTAGGACTCCTTGTTAAAAACCATGATGTGAGACTGCTGCAGGACCAGTACCTGGGCTCCCAATACAAAGCACAGGCCTGGGAAAGTCTCACCCACAATCTCACCAGTGCCACTGGCATCCCTCAGACTGGTGAGCAGGTCTGGTACCACTATGCCAACTTGAAGCAGAGGAAGAGGGAGCTCTTGAACCAGTGGGTCCAAGAAGCATGGCAGAGGGATGATGTCCAAGGCATGTGTAAGTAGTCATATCAATAACTGTTTACCAAAGTCCAGCCTGTGTATGTGATGGATAGGTATGCATAAATGCTTCTATATCTCCTTTACAGCTCTAGCTGAGTGAAGTGCAAACCAGGAAGCCCATGCAAGCAGATTGCAAAGGCTGCATCGCAAGGATGGTGAGGAACAATCTAGCTTGTAGTATTCATACCAAATAAATATAAAGGAGTAGAATGTCACCTTGCAGTCTTAAAAATGGCTATGGTTTGTACTGAATAAACCAGACAATATTACAGTAACAGTCTCATATAGGTTATATATAAATAAAACTGTAACTGCCTGTCAATAAAATTCAAAACCCTGGCATGGTTGTGTTTACTCTAGTATAGTATGAATTGAAATGTGTACAGGTTATGCACAGCAAATATAGGTCTGAAAGCATTAAACAATCAAGTGTCATCTGACAAAGTTAGTGCCTCTGTAAGACATAAGATTAACTGATATGAGATGTTTCATGCACCAAGATCTGATATCTGAATAGTAATGTTGTGTTAACCACTGTTTTCCACACTGTGCTATGTCAAAAGGTATGTACAGGAATGTATGTATAAGAATGCTATAATTACAAGGTCAGATTGTACGACCAAGAGAGAATTAGACAGAAAACATTCAAGGAAGAGACAGCAGTTTTTCAATAGCTCATTCTGATGAAACACAAACTTGTATTTTTAGCAGAAACAGCCACGGTTGAATCCCGGGAGTGGTAGTAAGCTGTATGCATAATTTCACCTAGGATTTTGTGAATAGGTATAGAAACAGTCAGGTAGTGTTAACAGAAATTTCCTCCACAGTTCTGCCAGGTAAGAAAAGGTATAAAGTAGCTATAAGAAGGCTGTAGTTATACTGTGTCCAACACCCATGGTCCAACCACAAGGCTGGAAATAACAGCAAGATAAGTAATTACACCAAGTGGTCTCCACCAAGAAATGTTCAAAAGTGTCACAGCTACTGGTCCCTGCTGCCAACAACCAGGGTAACCGATCAAAATCAAGGCAGAGTATGGCAGTAGCACACACACACACACACACACACACACACACACACACACACACACACACACACACACACACACACACACACACACACACACATACACAGTATGAGTGCACATATGTAATCCTGACTATGTGAATATGGGTAGAAACAGTCAGGTAGTGTTAACAAAAATTCCCTCCACAGGTCTTTGAAGTAAGACAAGGTATGAAGTAGCTATAAGTAGGCTGTAATTATACACTGTGTACAAATATACCACTGCCCAACCCAAGTCCATAGGTTGTTATAATAATACCCGTAGAGTCATGATTAGAGCAATGATCATTAAAGCTGTGATCACTGCAAGAATCTACATTTGTTAATTGACATCTCTCTCTCTCTTCCCCACCTTATCTTCACCAATAATCTAAATGCATAAATGAAAG